>NW_006800413.1:312752-318610 GCF_000485575.1 Poecilia formosa
TCTATCTATCTATCTATCTATCTATCTATCTATCTATCTATGAAATATAGGAGATTATGACTCTAATCACACAAACAAACGCCCAATGACTTCCTGCTGGTATAATTTATCAGATTTTTTACTTTAGAGTAAACCTTTACTAGATTAAATGTCTGTAAAATCAGCGGCTGTCAAAAGTTTGTGCAAGCCTCACAAACTTGAAAACTTACGGAAGATGGCTTCTTTTCCCAAAAATTCTAGACACAGAAACACAAGAGCTGCAAATAAACAGAAAGGCAACGGTGAGAAACGACCAGCACTCACGTTCCGTGTACATGTTCACTCTTGCTACAGAGAGTCTCCAACTCTACGTTAATTCTCTCCTTCAAGCCAGGTACTCGTTCAAGGTCACTTAAAAGTAATCTGCTACGTCTTTCGGCCATGAATAATTTGATCACCAAAAGTCTTCCTCCCGTATTTGTGCTTTCCTTAAATGAAACTCTTTCCCTTCCCTTCAAATCTTCTCGTCTCTGTCTGCTTTCCTTCACAGTAAGCCGAACTCCTCTTTCCCCCCAGGCTCTTTGTTTTCCCTCCAGACATCAGACGTCTCTTTGTAACAGTATGGGGCCCACGGGATTTTATTTATCTGGTCAGTATGGACCCACAGAGGGAACATTTGCAAAAGGACAGATATTGATTCAAAGAGGCTGGTCTACAAACATGTAACAGGGTGAAATGAGATAATGACTTTTTTCCATTAACTTCTACCAACTGACCTAAAAGCACAAGGTCTCAGTGGAAGTTTTTCAGTCGATTTGTGGACAACAACAACAGGCTGTTGTGAAATAAAGACAAGGCGAGTCTTAATCGGCTGTCTGTCTTTTGATTTATATAATCTTACTTCTGAATGCAGGTTAAATGACTTTTCTGAGCATTTTCTGACTGACTTGTGTCAGACCTGCTTAGTATTTCTCTCTCAATGCAATCCACTGATGAGCGTAATAAAAAAAAAAGTAAGATGTATTCAGTCAAGGATAAAATTAGTCACTAAAACCTCATAAATCCTTTGACTATCTACTACAAGCTTGATGTTTTACACAGATGCTCAGATCTTCTAAGGACTCTGGTCAGAATACCTGCTTTCTTTGGGTTGCCAGTTTGTAAAAATACACCAGCAATACTAAGAACGGTGCCGGGATTTAATTTTGAAGATTAATAAATGTGCTTGTGCTCAAGGTTACTTAATTGGTTTATTCATAGAAATGTGTCCAAGGGGGTAAAGTACGAGTTTTACGTTTAGGTCGGGGAAACCTGATTCCACCATAAAAAACCTATTATAAAGCCTTCTGATGTTACTGCTGCTGCTGATCCAGACTGAGTAGGAAGCCTCAACGCATAAAAACGACAGCATGTCAGAATTATAACATAAGAAAACAGCCATCAAGCACGACAAAACCGTGGGATGATGGCTCTACCTGACGATCGGCTGCAGCTACAACAAACCATTTCAGACACTTCAGTTCGTGCACACTTTTCCTTTCCATTTGAAACACCTCGGGTTTTCTTATCACTGGAAGATCTGTGGACTTGGGATGGTTTTTCATTTGGCACAAAACGAGGATGTTTGACCTTAAACTGAACAACACAAGTGGCAAGTGGGGAGATTGTGGTCAGAGCTTGTCCTGTGATCGGTAGGTTGCCAGTTGCCTGCTTGTGATGGTCGGAGTGCCGGTGGATGGCAGCCTGGTTCGTTTCAGACTGCCCTGGGCAGATGTGGCTACAATGTAGCCTCCACCATCAGCGCGTGAATGAGTGAATGTAGTGTGAAATGCTTGGAGTCCTCTGGACTAGACAAAGCGCTCTACAAGAGTCTATAGAAGGAAATTGATTTAACCTGATGGCTTCTTTCTGTCGGGGTAGGCTTAAACTACTCCGCTTGTAGAAATAAACAAACAAAAACTATTTCCATAAAATCAATGACTGTGCGTCCGGGTAATAGGCTGTATTATTTCAGCCACAGAAGCACAAGCTTTGTCGCTGCTTTTCATTCATGCTTGGCATTGCAAGGCACACCAGGAGGATGATGTAAACACCCACTGACAACGACGGCGCTCACTTGAGCAGCCGGTTTCCACCAAGTCCCACTGCGTGCTTCTGATCACAGAGCGGAAATAAAGCCGCTTGATAGGAGCGTAATTAATGAATGAAAGTCTTGCATGAAGATTGATATCTCAAACAGTCAGTACGTCGGCTTGCCCCAGAAGTCTTTCATTCTCCTCTGCAGCCAGCATGCGCAGCAGAGCAAAGTCATTACTGAAATCCTGCTTCGAGAATAAATGAAGAATAATAAAAGGAAACCGCGGGCACACACACACACACACCCACAACACATGCAATATTTGAGAGGTTTGTGGGTAAGAAAGAACAAATTTGATCTTTGCAAAGTTGATCTGTGCTTCTTGCAGAAACTCCACGGTTTCAAACAATGCGTGGCCATCCCCATAAAAATGGCATAAATCTAAAAGGCATATGTACATATTTAATGCCAATTTTCTTTTGTGGGCTCCTGCATTTGATCTGCTTGTTATTTATTTATTAGTGTTGGTTAAATTACAGAGTGAATGAAAAAAAAAGCCCATGGGCTTGTCTATATCCTGCACATCCTCATGCATGTACAGTAACGATGCAGCTGGATGACAGGGATTCCCTGCTGAGGCTCCTGCTTGCCGAAAGTCTCTAACATGAAATAAAGTTATATACAGTGCTGTAAAAAAAAAAAAAGTATTTCCTCCTTAGCAAATTTCTTCTGCTTTGTTTTCCCTTCTTATCTTTTTTTGCCCCTTATCAGCAAATTTTAATGTCAAACAAACATAGCCTAAGTAAACACACAACATGGTTTTTAAATAGAAAGAAGTGATCAAAAAGTGAACCACCAGCACTTGGTATTAATCTTTTTACATTTGGATTATTTTCAATGCTGGGAATGAAAAGTGAAAGCAGATTAACAGTTTGTACTCTTTGTCTTTGAATTTGTGTATCCATTTTGTTTGGACTCTGGACTTGCAGGCACTGACCAGTCTACTTTTAAAAAGTTATCAAGACCAACCTGGCTTTATGTTAAAAGTATTTGCCCCCCTAAAGCTAACAATAGCTGTGTCACCTTCATAAGTAACAACTGCCTTTATGTGTAGTTTATTACGGTTGCAATAAATAAACTCAATATATAAATAAAGGTAATTTCTCAAAGTTCTGGGAGATCACCAAGATATCTTTTTCTGGCAAAAATGATTGAGGCTCTTGTTTTGTGTTTGGTCAGCAGTGGTTTTCACTTTGCAACTCTTCCATTGCTGCCATTTCTGCCCAGTTTCTTAGTCTCTTCTTCTGGTCAGTGAACTTCTTAGCTGTGCTAAGCAAAGTCTGCAGTGCTTCAGATATTCTTGGTCACTTTGCTACCTCCTGGACGGTTTCCTATAAGCTTCGTGGCCGCTCCATGTTTCGTCCGTTTGCAGGTTGCGACTCTTTTTGTGGCCTTCTGGAGTTCAAAACACTTAGGCTTTCTCTTTCCATCCTGAGAATTTGTTTCTCTGTTCTCTCTTGAACTTCCTGTGATTGAGACTGGATTGTGTTGCTAGTTCACGTGTTTGGATAAGTTATACTTGGTCAAAGCCGTCACTCTACGGATCAGGCATTAAGGAGTCCATCGTGTGGCTACTGAAACCGCCTGTCTGAAAAATGTTTTTAATCGCAAGTCATGACTTAGAAGTCGGCGATGGTGGGACATCTCTTCTTCACACAAGCTCCAGGTGGTCTGAAGGCTTTTTGTCTTAGTAAATGAACGCCGTGTTTGATTTTGAACATTCAAGTTTGCCAAAAAAAGGCAAAAGCAGAAGAGTCTGCAAAGGGAGCAAAGATTTTTTCACTGCACTACATGTATGTAGCAGTTTCATATGGTTTCATATGTCACTGGAAACGAAACATATGTTGAGAACAAGATCATGTCAGTGTGTATATTTTTCATTCAGGCGTGCCAAAAGATGGTCTGCTCTATCAACAAGCTTCTTTATTTAATCAACACGAGCCGAGCCCGTTTCCCGTCGCAGCCCTTGTTGAAACAGCTGACTTGTTTTGCTAAAAAAAAGTTTCCCAGCATGGCATGAACAAACTGAAGGTTCGTCTCTAGTGTTAATAAGAAAATCCAATGAAAAAAAAAAAACAACAAAAAAAACAGAAAAAACAGCAGCTGCTAAATGGTTGTTGGACATGGTTTACTTTCATAAACTTTAGCTAAAGCTAATATTTTCTTTACAGTTTCCAATAAAAATGCAAAAAGTGTGTTTTTCTTTTTCAAAATGCTCTTTATCCACTGGGTCTGATTTTATCTAGCTTGTATGACGGACTCACTTGATTTAGATCTGCTGGCTGTATAGGTGGAGAGCCAAATGTTCTTTGTTGTTGCTTCACTGCCTTGGGGTTTTCTGATAAAGAGGAAGTTTTAATACATATGCTTTGCTCATGTTTGATAATTAGCCCAACCCAAGAGGGACGAGCCAAGTTTGCTTTTCCATTGTTTCCATAAACCTCTGAGACTTTCCTGGAAAAAAAATTATTGGAACCCAATTGCCCAAACATAGATCATACACGCTCTGTAATTTTCCCATCAAGAATTATAGATTATATAACAATATATAAGATAACTTTACATTTTCATCACCTTAAGACTCCTGTTTTGTTCTCTGTTACTTTGCCATTGCTGCTTCTTTCAACACGGTCATTAAAACTAGCATCTTTGAAAAAGTTGTTAAAGAAATGATAAAAGGCACTAAGTATAATTGCATGCTCATGTCAGTGCTACAGTGTAGTAATCTGAACTTTATGACACAGATTTGCAGTGACCAGCCTGTCAACCTCCCAGGAACCGTCTGACTGCAAAAGTTCACAGATGATTATTTGCAAGAATTGATTTTCTTTGACTGACAGTGAAATTGAAAGACCTGAATTAGGCAGTCGGCGTCATTATCTGCTCGCGCCGTTTCTCCAGCTAGTCATCGGCTCCTGAATGATCGTTTTTATGTCACCCTGTTCGCTCACGGTAAAGGTTAAAAACCTCTTCTTGTTGCTCCTTTATTGTTCTGCTGTATGTCTTACTTCATCCCTTTCCTTTCTGATTGCATTATCTCCTCACTCCACATTAACCGTCTCTCCATCCTCTACTACACTCACCCACTCGTCTTGCAAAGCCTCCTCTCAAATTACCTCAATCTGAAACTCCCCACATTTTCTCTGTCTCATCCTTGGAGCATATAATTGAAGTTCTCCTTCCTCTGCCCGGTCCACAAAGTTCAATAGATGCCGTATGCATATGTGTGTGTGCGCACGCGTGTGTGTGTGTGTGTGAGAGAGAGTATGTATTCATCGTTTTCTGTATTTAAATATTATAGGCTCATCTTTGTGTGTGTGTGTGTGTGTGTGGGTGTGTGTGTGTGTGTATGTGTGATTTGGGTCTTAAATTTTATTTGATCGTATCAGATTAGTGTTCATCATGTGCTTCAAAATAAATGATGTGTGATGAGATTTAATATGACAATATTTGAAGCGTGAGGAGAATGACTGCACAGAACATGAGATAGCTAAGTGCTGAACAGAGAAATCAAAGAAAATGCTGAAAATGACATTTTATCCTGATGCTTAACTCTGACTGTGAAGTGGGTTTTGCTATTAAATGTTCCACAATCCACTAGATATAAAACTATGGGAGCAAAGTCGTTAGAGAATTAAAGTATATTGCAAACTAAAATTTTACATTTAGGTGCAAACCTTAAAGCTAAAAATAAGCAAATGCTATCACATAATTCCCATGGTAATTTGCATATATATATATA
>NW_006800413.1:318660-331948 GCF_000485575.1 Poecilia formosa
TATATATATATATATATATATATATACATGAGAAGAGGTGCGATTTTGGACCAAATTGTGACTAAGCCAGCTTTAAAAATGTAACTTCAAATCCACAGATCTTGCAGAAGATAAATTTCAGCTTTCATCTAGTCGTGTTTGACCGATAAGCCAGTTTAGGTAAGTTGATTATATCTGGGACGTTACAGAAGCGCAGTTGACCTGCTGATTGCTCAGCTGACGGCCCACTTGTTGTTTATTTGCATGTTAAGTGGATAACATGTGGCAGGTGTGACTTGTCGTTGCTAGGCTGGCCTGCTTCCAATCAAATTAGCCGGGCATATTATGCTAATACCAGCTGTAAACAGGGCAGAGGAAACACAGGGGAAATAACTGAACTGGACAATAACAGAAAAGCACATGGGTGAGGTTAGCTTAGCGGGAAACCAAGCTAACCTCAGATGAAAAACACTTTCACTGTAAACTGATATTTCTGAACTCATACAGACGTTTTAGCCAATCATGGACAATGATTTTGTATATTTGCACAAAACTCAGTGTCAGTTTTTTTTGTGTAGTTTTCTTTGTCTTAAAGTTGCATAAACAGTTTATGATAAGTCAGGGGGGATCACAGGTGTGATTTTGGCAATGACATCACTTGCAAAACCCTCCTCTGTTAGAAAAGTAGGAATTACTCTTTAATTGAAATTAACTCTTTCATACATGAATTATGATCCTTTGTGTCAGGATTTTTTTTTTCATTTTCTTAAGACATAAAAAATGGTAGGAAAAAAAATCTTGTTAATTTTTTTTTTTTTTTTTTAGGTGATCAATTGTAATTTTCTCCAAATACAAAGTTATTTGAAAAATACATCAGTAGTGTTGGTCTTTAGGGATTATCTGATGTCACAATATTTTTTTTACCGTCTACAGCAGAAGGAGGGACCGGGTCGGTCGGCATGCGTTTTTGTCTGTCGGCCATATTGGATTTAACAAAAATAATTTCTTGCATTTGCAGCTGATGGCCAGTAGTTGATAAGTGTATTTTATGATGCATTAGTGTCCACTTCAGTGGTCTGTGTGCATTTACAACATAAAAATCCACAAGAAGCACAAGAAAATGGCTTTCAGACAGCTGTCCACTGTAGTGACCACTATGCATGAAAGGGTTAATGGACCTCAAACAGTTAAAGGCAAACTTGTGACCAAATAACGAGGAAACACAAGAGAATATGAGCGTCGCTGTAAAAGGTTGCTTCGTCAAGTAAGCATGCAGACATCCTTGGAGGCGACAGGAGCACTTTTCCTGCAGCTTGTCGTGTCCCTGTAAATGTTCTTCACTGAGTGCAGTCAATGGACCATTGGACACAATGGGGGGTAGCGATTTAAAGCTAGCGAGCAATCCACAGCCTCAGAGCTGATCCATTATACATGAGGAGCTAATTTATAATATGATCCACTGTGCTTTTGCCCAAAGGAAACAAAAAAAGGGAAGATGGAAAGAGAGAAAGGTGGGAAGAATGATGAGTTCAGTTTGTTCTGAACTCATCTGTACAAACTGATGAGTTTCAACCTCACTTCTGGTGAGTCACCTTAAAGTCACAAAGACAACCTGCTCTTGTTTTGTCACGAAAAATCCCCGTCTTACAATCTGCTGTCCGCTGTGTTTTTTCACCTTTTTTGTTTTTTCCACTGTTATTTTCAGTGCCATCATTTTTAAATGAGATAAACATATTAAAGAGTTATCTCACTAAGTAGCCCGTCAAAATTATTCAAATCCAGCAACATCTACGACAGAGCTGGACTCTTCAAGAGCATAAAATAAAAGAGCAACCGAGGCCTGATATGCTTGGCTTCCCGGCTTTTGTTGACACACTCGGGCGTTCTTTACCCCACAGAGGTCCGCCTGGAGGCAGATTGGATGTTGACGGCTGCCGGAAATGTAACTTTTTACAACCGTGTAAGGCGTCTCACAGTAAACAGCTTTGGGGAAAACGGCGCTCACGTCAAAGTGTTTTGTATCTGACACTGAGCTGATGAGGCAGAGAGTCGGCACAGACAGTTGATATATATATATATATATATATATATATATCAAGCATCAACTCCAGCGGGCTTTTTTTATGTTTTCCACATTGGTGTCAGTGATTTTGTAAAACATTTGTATGCCCCCATAAGTAAAAACTCATGATTCCCATATTTGTGAATTGCTGATTTTCCCCCGTAAAGTATTATACAACAATCAAATTTAAGGCCAACTAACCTGGCACGATTTCTCATTGATTGTCCGCTTAAAAGTTTATTTCTTTCCTTTTTTACCAATGAAAATGTCAGAAGGCACAGGAAGGACGTGTGTTCTTTATTCATTATGAAAACATTTTTAGTCCTCAATTTTTGTTGTTGTTTTTGAAGTATGAGTCTAGTCAAAAATGGATGAAAAATCAATGACAGCTTTAATATGAATTCAATTTCATTAAAATCCAAAGGACATGATGCTCCCTACTCTGGACATCATTCAAAGTGGGCGTCGCTTGAAGTCTTGCCGGCTGCACACGGATCCGTTTGGTCAAAGCCGCCGGGTCGGCTGAGGGGTTACGTAAGCAGCAAAATGCAATTGATTAAAGGGTTTTAAAGCTTTAAATTATGCAAAGCTATTCACAGTGGATGCCGTGATAAAATATAAACGTAGAAAGTAAGCAATTATATATCTTTTTTTTTTCTTTTTGTTTTTTTAGCAATGCATGGTACTGACCACGAGTAATTGGTGATAAAATAAGTCATCATTGAATGCTTATGCAGTCCTGTGTGTGGGCATATGAAGGATTTTTAATCGATTCCATCTCTCCGTGATGCACAGATGATTTAATCAGAAGCAGGAAATGAGTGTTCAGCATCGAGATCTTTGAGGCACACTGGGGATGATCGTCTAGGCTTTGATGAAATTTGTTTTGACTGGAAACTCGACTTGTGCGGCGCACCGGGTGTTCAATTTGAACCATTATGCACAAGCCAGGTGAGTTTAGGTTAGAATATTTATAATTTAACAGGTGAACAATTAACCTGTAGGGTTACACTTTGAGCTCTACGTTGTTTTTCAACTCCTTATGTTTTAGTCATGCTGCTTGTCCATCGTCACGGCTCCTCTGGTTGGGACAACCATTGCAGTTGTTCAAAGGAACAGCAATGTCCTCAGTCTGCTGCAAGTTTAGAAGGTATTTCAAATTGATGTGAAGCATTGTTATGCTGGCACCCGATTGGGTGACCTGTGGTGATGAAGGGATGGACGTAAGAAGCAACCAGAGAAGTAATGCTCTGTTGTTGTGGACGGACTTGAAAAGGTTCAAGAAAATATGGCCCAAAACTATTACACTAAGAGCGTTGTGGTGAACCAGGCAGGATGGATCCATTTTTTGTTTTTTACAGCTGGAAGTTATTTCCGTCAGACCAGGTGATGTTTCCGGTTGGTGACGTGATACCCAGTGTGGTCTTCAGCTGCTGTAACTCCTCTGCTTTTCAAGAGTTTCATATGATTGATTTTAAATATGGTATACTGCAAACCGGAATTTAACGGTCCTCCCTGTCGCCAACCAGGCATTTGCATGCACTTAGCTGACACTCCTGGGATGTTGTTGTCTTCTTTGAACCGTTCCCTGCAAAGCTGAGAGATGAAATCCGGTAGAGGGTTCTGTTGGGCTTGAACTCCTGAATATTGAGCTGCTTCCCTGTGATTGGCTTTTCCACCGTTTGTGTTGACTAACAGGTGAATGTGTGTGTGTGTGTGTAGGTGTGTGTGTCTTATAAAGCGTCTGTTGTGTGTATCATTGAGCAATTTGCATATTTATGTACAGAATATCAATTTAATGGTCCAGAGCATCTTCAGACAATCTGTGAAGAAGTGTTGCACAATGCCTCATACCTCCAATTTACTCAAAGGACGTTCTGAAGAGGTCATCATCAAAATGTCATTATGCATTAACAATTAGATTAAATTCATATTCTATTCAAAAACTCTAAGGGTCTTTGGATATTTTCTCCTTCATTTAACTGCATTTTTCTCCCATTTTCCACCATTTTAATGGAAAGGTGATCAACTGAATGATGACGCACATTTCAGGTTGTGTTTTATTTTTATTTCTTTTATTATTTAGGCATAATCTTAAAAAAACTGCTCATTATGTGCTTTAATTTTATAGCCTGACATTTTGTCCTTTCTTTCACTTGTGTGAAAACTAAGAATCCTCTTTTTTATGCAGTAGGAACGCTCTTATTCTGTCTTACCCGAGAATCTGAGCAGAGTGTAAAGATGTCCAGTCAAGCTGCATGTCGGCTGAACAGTGAAAGCCTGAAACGGACAGATTAGGAATCCAAACCTTGCTGGAATGAGACATTTGCAGATGGTTTGAGACAAAAAAGCATCAGCCAAGTCTTTGTTGGCCTCTAATTACATTGTCTTGTGTTAGAATATATCTGAATTACGTGAGAAACGGAAATCATTTATCATTGTGGCAGTTTCTTTCATTATTTTCTTGATTCCAGTAGATTTACTTCACTGTTTCATGTTGACGGAAAGACATCGCATCTTTGATATAACAATAGTTGATATATTTTAATTCTGACACCAACAAGATGTGAGTAAATAGGAACATTGCTTGGTAGAGTGTGTGTTTTTATTGTATTTTTTATTTGATTCATTTAGTTTAATGGGATTACGGCAGAAACCAGTGGTCAGATCCCTGACAGGAAAAAACAAAGTGCTCATGTTACACTGCAGGGAAACATTTGTCTTGTTTTGTTTTGTTTTTCTCTAGCACACTTTAAAGCCATGAATCTGTCAATCTATCTGTCTTCTTATGTAGCAGCTGTGCATTTTGATGCGTCGCAGACGAAATAAATTCTTTCTAAACAAGATCTGGAAATGGAAAAAGGAAGAACCAACAGTTACCGCCGACCGGGGAGGGAGGCGGGTTTTATTAGATATCTGTTGTGTTTGGGGAACAAAAAAAGAAAAAAAAGAGAGAGAGAAATGTGACACGAATAACAAAGTGGAATAAGTGTGAGATAATAACTGAACTAAATCTTTCGGGACTGCAGTCTGAGAGGCTCTTGTGCATTTAATCCATCCGGTCTGAGTGCCTGCAGGTATCTGCTGAAAGCCTGAATGTTTCTTTTTGTCCTTGTCACCAAAGTATGACAGAATCCAGCAGGTTGAGGCGTCGTCCCCACTCGAGCAGCTGACATGTCCTCAGGTCTGCCTCTCATTATGTCTGAATTATGTTGCACGTCCAGGTCGGTGGCGAGTATTCAGGGATGGCAACAAGCCGTATTGATCTCGAATAACAAGAAGCGATCTACTTGCAAACATGAATTGCTTTGTGGGGGTTTTGTGTACTTGTGATGATTAGTTTACTCACTCAGTTGCATTTTAAACAAAAGTCTCCCCTGCAGCAAGAAAACAGCTCACTGCAGGCATTTTCCATCATTACCCTCTGGACTCTAAGGTGGATTAAGAGAATGAATACGATCTGGAGCTTGGAGGTCTAATTGTTTGTTTTCAACAGCTCAGTAAAACCTGCTTATAACAAATGTATTGCTTTAACTCCAACTCCCATAGTAAAGTCGCAGTTTTGATGCAAACATGCAATGTCTTCAAAAGCGTTCATAGTTCAGTTTTTATTTTTTTTTTTTATATTTTGTCACTTTACAACCAAAAACTTTAATGTCTATTTTGGAATAATTCTAGCAAAAATGGTGCATGATTGTAAAGTGTAAGAGGAGTGAATGGTTTTCAACATTATTTACAAATTAAACACCTGGAAAATGTGGTCTGCATTGCATTCAGTCCCAGTGAGTCAATATATTTGCAGCGATCACAGCTGTGACTGTTTCAGGGTATGTTTCTGCCAGCTGTGCACATCTGGAGACTGCATTTCTAGTGCATTCTTCATAGCAGAAGCAACCCAAGATTTGTAGAATGGGATGAAGGGCGTCTTTGAATACTGTTTCTCAAAGTTGGTCAAATATTCTTCATCGAATTTAGTTTTTTTGTTTTTTTTTGTTTTTTGTTTTTATTTGAGTGGGCCATTCTAACATTTGAATTTGCTTTGATCTAGCCAGGTCGAAACCAGCACCTAGTCCTACATTTTGCTTCGTACTGAGGGTCTGGACTCTTAGCTTTTGAGAAACGACTGCCTCTTAGAGACGTGGACTCTGTTGAAGTGTTAAATTTTACCCCATTGCTAACGTTTGTCCATGATGTATGTGACGCGCCAGTTCAGTGCTATGAAGCTTACCAGAAATTGCCTGCACCGTAAACAACCATCCTGCACTGCAAAGAGAGAAGCGCGGAGATAAAAGGCGTGACTGTTGATATTTGATATCAATATTTGGAAACGTGACCAACACGAACTCCGTCTGAATGCCGAAATTGCTAAAACTGCAGACAGATTGAATTTTAAAATAACGCAAAAAAATAAAAAAAATAAAAATGACGTCATCATTCACAATTTCTCCTTCTGGCTCGGTTGAAAATTCTACCAGAGAAATTATATTCACTTCAATGGGAGAAAGCCCAGATGGAGCGCTGGAGGGAAATGAGAATCGAGCATAGGGGAGACAGTGACCGGGCCAGCTTTGATCCAAACCATCGTTGGTCTGGTTGTATGATTCATTCACCATTACCATTTGAGTTCAGGCTAATTCAGAATAGTTTTCTTTTTTTTTTATCTGATCTTGACTGTTTCTCTGCCAACAGGAGGCTGCTCAGTGTCAACATTTGCTCACAGCCACTGGTCTGGTCATAGTTGCTGATTTTCTGTAGAACAAGGATCAAGATGAAGCTTTGACACGAGACACTGAGGTGTGCTCTGACGTTTAGGAGGAAAGAAGTCATTAAACATCTCACCTCTCGCTCTCGGGTTACTGCGCGTGGAGGGTTTGTGTCGTTCCACGCAGAGCGTTAAGTGAAAATCCATTCACCCTTGACAACATGAGGAGAAACAGACACTCGAGTTATTAAATTATTGAGGTCTTGCTGCCAATGTTGTTAAGGCTTTCATTTAAAAGCACCTTCAGCACCATTCAGATTTATTGGCATTCCTGATGGAAATGTTCAAAAAGCCTTAAAATAAAATCATCTTTAAATGCTGTGGCATTTTTTTTATTATATCTCTCAAATGCATTTCTCTACCAAAAAGGTTTAGATATTTTCATGCATGCTGGGTAAATAACCTTTAATCCGTACTTTACAGGTATTAAGGAGAGTTGGATACTAGTATACTTTTCAGAGTTTCATCAGTTGCATGTATAATTTTCTCCTCACTTCGCATTATTGCACCGTTTTGTGTTATTTTATCCCATAAGCTTGATAAAACAGGCAAGGTTGTGGTTGCAACACATCAACATGTTGTGGAAAGACATTTTGCGGGACACTCACTACGTCTGGGATGAGTCGTGATTCATCGGTTTTAAAATGGTTTTGTTTTACATTTTTAATTCTAAAAATATTAAATCGAACTTGAGTAAATCTGCATCATTACCAACATGATCACTATGTAGCTTTAAGACCAGTGATGGAAAAAGTACTCAAAACATGTACTTAAGTACAGTTACGAAGTACTTGTACTTCGTTACTTCCCACATCTGCTTAAGACTACAAGGCTATCCGACTCAAAAATAAGTCTGAAATCACCGTGGCACGGTGAGGCTTGATAAAAGCTGAAAAGTTTTTTTTATCTTCGGTTTCAATTCTACCCAACATATCATTAATCTTCCAACAGATAAAAACCAAAAACCACCAGCCACAACCGTACACTTGCTTTTGAAGACTTACTGTTTCCATGTTGGACAAACCTGAACCAGATCCTGAGCTAGTTCACCGTCCTGCAACACAACCCTTATCACGACGAGCAGATACTTTTAAATGCTAAAGATGGATCGCACAATCGTCATTTGTGTTTAGCAAAATAAATATCTGTAGTCTTGATGCAGTAGAAGAAGCTGACTCTTTACTGGATGAATTTAAACCCGTGGAGGTTTCAGTCTTGATGGTTTTCCATGAAGAGGTGTGTTTGCTGTCACAGTTTTATCTCTGACCAAATTTGTGTCTCTGGCTGATGCTACGCAGTGTCTGTGTGTGACGGCATGGCAGTAAGACAGATAATCATCCTGTGAAGTGGGTCAGCAGCATGACTTCATGACCGCCACTGTCTTGTGACCCAGCAATTAACTGTATAGTGGAAATCAAGGCGATATAGAAACGACCAGTCATGATGGTTTGCCATCACGACTGGTCGTGATTAAATTGTTTTCCCCGACTGAAAAAAGTCTGTCAAGCTACTGAAGAAAAAATGCCAGTTAAACTAAATCTTTTTGTTTGTTGTCACTATACTTTATTTTTTTTTAAGAGTTTCTCATTTCCTTTTTTCTCAATTTCACATCAGCAGGAAGGAAAAGTACAACCAGTCACACCTGTCAGGTCTGTTTTAGTGCCATTAACACTTGTCTTTCCTTGGTCTGGGTTCCGTCATCGCGTTTAGAAAAAAAACACACTTGGACGAACAGAGACAGCGGCAGACTTGTCTCATCGTCAAGCGTCTGGGCAGGTTTGATCCGTCAGGATTGCTGCTGCCAGCAAAGCAATACTCCCGCTGAGCCCGTCTCCGCGAATCAGCCCTGAAATAAAAGTTCTCTCACACGGACGCATCCTCGCACATTTATACAGCTATACTATATCCTTGAAGCTGTTTGGTGTCAATATTTGCTTTGTCGTGGCTGCCGCCTCTGTAGCACAGACAGAGCTTCATTAATAAAAGAGGGCGAGACTAAGCGTGGACAGGAGACGGTGAGCCAGCTGTGTGCAAACATTACAGAGGGATGAGGGGATTGGAGATCTTAGTGTGCATGGAGAGTTAGTTCACAGTGACTGCACACACAGACTGCTAAGTGAAAATCCATCACCCTTAAAAACCGATCAGAGGGAGAACACTTAAGTTATTAAATTACTGTGAACTCGTGCTGGTAAAGGTGTTATGGTTTACACTCATGAGCACGCGCAGCAACCTCCGTATGTATTGACAACCCAGGTAATGATGTTTAAAAGGCCCTAAAATAAATAGATTTTATATTGCATTACATACTCTCTTAATCTCTAAAACCATTGGCACGATTCTCTGAAAAAGAGGTTTGGAGGTTTTCCCTCTTCGTCTTTGGGTCCTCACTGAGTCTGGGTTGAATCAGGTCCAGTCGTTTTACACTTTTGAAACATTGTTTTGCAGTGAATAAGCAGATGACCAGTTGCAGGGTTTACATCTATCTTATGCCAGTTGTTTTGGATGGGCAGCAGGATCGTGTATTGAAAATTGAAGATGGATACATGGGTCATTTTGGACAAATAATTATTTTCTAGCAGCCATTTTTTTTTTGACTTACAAAGCTACGAATTACATTTTTCTTCCCTCATCTTTTGCATTTTGAAGAGTGTGTTAGAGAGTCAAGCCTCTGTGTCACCTTATGCTTACATAGCAAGGTGTTCCTATTCATATTTTATTTATCATCATGTGGATTGCTGGAAGCCTGTGCTCAGTTCCTGGGGAACACGTGGAACCAGGGTGCTTGGTAGGAAAAAGGGAAGCTGGTGAAGGCAGTGTGAGGCTTTGGGCAATCTTCAGTTTAGAGTCATGGGTGCTGCCATGTGAATTTTCCTTTAACACTAACGCCTAGTTCACATGGTGAAGCTTTCAGGGCGATTCTTGTCCTGATTTCCACCTTCTGACAATCTTAAGAATTCCCCCATTATCACATAAAGAGATATTCCTGCCGAGTTATTTGTTTCTTGAGATTTCCCGTCTAACATCTAAATGTTGGTGAGTGAAATCGGTTCAGGCGAGGCGAGTCGCTCCACACACCGTAGGACCAAACCTGCTACAGCGAAGAGTCTCTATCAACAATTTTAAAATCTTGCCCCTTGAACTAGGCATAAGCAACATTGCAGAAGACATACACATTTTATTTTCTGATGTCTAATGCATCCTTCTAATGCAATGCACATTTAAAGAAAGACCTAATGGTCCAAAAATAACTTAAAGAGTGCAACAAAGTTAAGGTGTTAACTTTGGCAAGAATTTCCCAAGATTTTCTCCCAGTTAACCATCTGTGGGTCATTCTAGACAAGAGTCGTCAGGTCTGTTGTATGTATGCCATGAGCTACATCTTACAGAGGCTAAAGTTTAAAGCTTAATTACTCCAGCTTAACCTCTGGGGTTCAAGGGTCAGGCCTCTGTTGTCAATTACAGGGGGCACCAGCAAACCCTTATCAGGTGGTCTTAATATTATGCCTGATAAGTGGATATTAAGTTGGCCTATTCCAGCTTTGTGTAAATGTGTATTTGAAAATTTAAATGCGGTGTTTTAGATGTTTGCTCATTTTATGCGTTTAGATTTAGCCAAATTACACAGTTGTGTCTCTGGATATTTAAGATCTCATTTACATACCTTGTTGTCATTGACTTCTCTGCAGGGAAAAACCCACTTAGGACTGACTTTTTTAACCTCTGCAGTATTTTGGGTTCAGAGCTTCATGAAATGAGGAAGTAATAATAACAAACATCACTTCCATTCTTTCCAAATGTTACACTTGGATCTTCCTGTCAGCTTTATGTCTCACCTTTAATGAATTATTTAACCCTTTTATTTGTAAGTGCAGAGCACACTGCGCACCGTTTAGAAGCAACAAAGTCACTGCACAGATAATGCACATTTTATAAGCGAGAAGCTCTGCGTTGCCTGTGCACTTCATATTTCCTGTGTTACACACTTGGAAACTGTTGTCTGTTTATTGGTCAAGATGTTTATGCATAATGTATTAGTTAATAAATTAATTATTATGAATGAAATTGAGCACATGTGGAGAGACCAGATGATCCAGTTCTTTGTCTTTAAATAAAAAAAAAAGTTCTGTTAAATCAGCTACAATGTTCAAAATGGGATCAAGAGGAATTTAATTTTAGCTCTCTGCGTAATAACATGGACAGAAAAAAAAAAACATGTTTTCCTTCTGTTTCCATTTGTCATTAGACAAACTTAGACAAGGAGTCTGTAAGTTTGATCAAATCTAATCTTCTTAGTTTATTTTTATTTCCTGAAGCAGTTTTTCCATCATTCATAAACCACCTAGCCACAGAGCTCATGCACTCAAAGAGGCATGACTTCTTATCACCGCATCACATGACGGGGGCGTGCTGCAAGTTAAAATTATCTTCCGAAAGGGGAGAAAGAAACTTTTCCTGTACTGGCCGCATTGTGTGGAGAATTACTGGATGTGTAATCCATGCTTAGTTTCCAGGATCAAACCACCCTGTGTTGCTGGAAAAGATGAAATTGAGCTTAGATGTTGTATTTATATAGCAGAGCTGTGTAATTCTTCAATCCCAGCTACTTTGTTAGTTACACTCAGCTGCAGATACCCAAACAGGACCATCAGAATTAAAGAATTTGTCTCAATCCCAGTTTTTGCAGACACTGATTACATCTAGACAAAAAAGATGAACTGCGAATAGATTGGATTGTTTTAAGAAACTGCTTCCACACTAAAATGTTCATGAAACAAATAAGGAAATGTAAAAATCAAATGCAAAAAAAAAAAAAGTTTTCTCTCTCCCTTCCCTGGTAATACAAGGCATTTTTAAGCTGTGCATATTTTTTGATCTAAAACTACTACAACCATCATAGAATCTAGTTTGACACCAGCTTAAGTCTGCACACGCCTGTAGCCTGAAGCATAAAACTATGAGAGATAAATAAAGCTCTTATGAGATTCACTGCTGTGAAATGTTTACTTCATCACAATATTGTGCATTGCCTTGTTGTCCACATGCTTGTCATGCAATGATGGAACGTAGATCTAATAACTAGAATGGATTCTCATTTGTGGTATTGAAACTCATTTCATTCCAGCTCATTTCATTCCAGCAAATGGGAATCTGTTTCAGCTAGCTCGCCATGAACTAGCTAACTGAACTTGTAGCATGTTGAGGAACTCCAAAACAATCGTGAAAACACAACTTTTAGATCAACTGGTCAATATAATTTTTCCCTTAGGAGCAGGCGTGTGCCCTGATCGCCACCTGCAATTACATGGCAATAGGCAACAGCTGGATTTTAATATGAAGTAGATATTAATGTATTTCCTTGAAACAAACATGTTAGAATTGTTGTTTCTTGAACTAATTAGGATTTACAGCAGAAGTAATGGACATAGTTAAGAATATGACCATGTTCTGGTCATATTTTCTACACTATGTCCATTGATGGAAAACTCTTGAAGTTGAACCCTGAACTTTCAAGCTTCAGGCTACAAGCTAAGCAGCAGATTTCATCCTTTGTATTCATTCAACCTCTAAAGATCAGAATGAACTGCCTTTTTTATTATTATTTTTCCTTTTTACATGATTAAAACCTCATTAAACATAATTTTGGTAAAGTGTAAGGGTACAAAGTGTCATTATTACCTTCATATTAGTGTAGCCAACTATACAGGAAGCACAAAAAAGCCCAGCCTTGTTGAATGTGCTTTGAAGTGTAGCCCCCAGACTTTGTGCTAATGTTCAAGCTGAGTGTTTTTATTGGTTTTGCCTTGCTATAATGTTACTAATGCTAATGTTCATTGAAAAACTCTGAAACCAGACTTACCAAGAAACAACTTTTCTCTCAGTTACGATGTTCAAAAAGAAGAATTTACTATCACAGCAAGAGACAGATGAGGTACAACAAAGCTGCTGCTCAAACCAGGATATCAGATCAGGGGTCAGGGGGGCAAATCCTCATCCTCACCATCTGAGAAAAGGGCACCAAGCTGAGCATGAGGGCAGCTGTCCTGAGAGGCTGTAGCAAAGTTGGAACTCCTGAACTTTTGTCTTTTGCCAAACGTATTAAAAGTCAACAAAATGGACTTTTTCTTTGCAGAGGAAAAAAAAAGCTTTAATTTAATCTTCACCTTTAGTTAAATACATTGTAAATCAGTGGGCCGAATTTAATGTTGCAATTATTTGACTGGAGGAAGCCTGAAGCAGCAGCATTTCAGTAAACAAAAAACGTTGACTCCCAAAAGCCTCCACACCCCCGTTAAAATGTAAAAGGTTGAGATCATAGAAGATAATTTCAAACTCTTTCCACCTTTCCATCCATCCTTTATTATGACATGTATTCTGTTTAATTAATCAGAAAGACGAGCTCAAAAAAAATTAAAGGGAACACTCAAAAAACACATCCTAGATCTGAATGAATGAAATATTCTCATTGAATACTTTGTTCTGTA
>NW_006800413.1:332815-344380 GCF_000485575.1 Poecilia formosa
ATATAATGAACGTGTTTTATGCAGCCATAAACTTAGACTAACATGTTCAAGAAAGCATAATTGATCATCTTTAACAACAACATTTTTGGCACTCAGTCTATTGGGTAACCACCACATACTTAGTACTAGGATGACGTGATTAACTACAGCTAACTACTAGCCAAGTTAGCAGAGTCTTCCTACGCTGTACTCATTTTCCCAAAAGATTGTAGCTGAAATAACTCATTAGATTTTACAGAGCTGAAGTCTTTCTAGACTATCTTCTGTCCAGATATCAAACAGAGACAGAGACCGTCCCCGAGCACGCCCACTCTGTTGCTGTATTGTTTTTCAACTGAGTCACAGCTGGCAGAAATGTTGACCGCTTGAACTGTAAAACTTTGTCAGCACCTAATTTCTTCTTCTCCACACTCAGGTAAGCCCTGCCTCCAGCTTAATGCCGCCTCGAATGATTGTGTGCCCCGTCTGGCCCAGTGGTATTTTGCCGGTCTGAAAGCCTCGGCTCCTTGGCCCCAGGGAGTCCAGCTTAAGCCCCAGACGTGAGAGTGGAAGTTCTGCCAGCACGCACTTCCACTTCTGGCCTCGTTGTCTCTGTCACGACAGCAGGAACTTTTTTTTCTTTACGTTTTCATCCATCAACCAAAAATGCTCTGAAAAATGGTTGTTTTGATTCAAAGCTTCTTTCAGAAAGATGCGCAGACGACAACTGATTTGGTTCCCATTATGGCAGCGTAGCCTTTTAGCTTCCTTATATCTAAGCTCAGGATTTAAAAATATGAAGTCTTGTCTTTTTTTGTCAAACGGAGACAGTTTGCCTTTTTAAGAATCTCATTCAGTTTTTAAATTAGTCTTCGCTTCCACAGAAGCTGCTTTTAGTGTTTTTCGACTGCTTCCAGCCTCTCTGTAGACAACTCGACAAATGTAATTATCTGTAATGTGGTTTACGAGGATAACGACTGCGACCAAACAAACCCAGCTGAGTTATGAGCCGCGCTCTCTGGGATGCACAGCGACACAAACAGCCCTTTCCGCGAGTCTTTCCGAGCCGCGCCGCAAAATTTAAGCGTCGTATCTCTGCGTGTCGCGGTGCCTCCAGCAAACACGAGTCTGTTTACATCTAACAGACTTTGCTAATTAGGTTTCCCCTTTAAATATGAAATGTATGTCACCTGACAGAGAAAAGTGGGTTGTTTTTGTGCAGAGGTTCGTGTGGCTTACTCCTCCTACTCACAAAGCACCGTTGCTATTCAGTCAGTAACCTAATCTGTAAAAAAAACAAAACCATTATTCTGTTTTTGAATCGGTTTAAAGTCAAGCGAGGTTTACACAAACACTAAAGTGGTCCAGTTTGTAAAAGATAAATCACATTTGATCTAATTTTCATTACTGTAGGAATTTGACAATGACTTGATTCTGAGTGTTTGAACCACTCATGAATAAACTGTTCATTATTATACATCTAAATTCAATTCACTCCAGATTTTTGGATCTTGCAATTGCTTTGTTTCAGATAAAAACTTACCGTCGATGTCAGACTCACAAAGGATGAATGCATAGAGCATATATATTTAAATACAATCTATGATCCTGATCCTGCAAAAAAAATAAAAAATACGATAAAGATGAGATAAAGATACGGTGTGTAACGACACCTCTAGATTCATTCGACCATGTTCACATTTATCCTGCAATCATTCATTCTGATGTTAAATATGACAATAAATTGTCACATATTAGCCACTAGATTACATCTCAGATGTACTTGATAAATTTCATGGTATTTTCAGAAAACCTTGGTTTTAATCAGCTTTCGATGGTTTTCTTTCATCACTTTCCTTTAGCAACACCCTAAGTCATTTTGTGCCAAAAGTGATTTTAGCGGTGGGAAAAAAACACCATGTCTCTCTTGCCAAAAGATGATTTATGCAAAAACAAATAAAAATAAATAAATTACATAATGACTTAGGTCGTTATTTTAGAAAGGTGATGAAATGTAGATTTTCCTGCTTCCTTTTCTTCTTAATATGCATGGACGTCTTAATCATCTGAGAGAAAAAAAATCAGGGTTTGAAAGAGAATATGATCAAGACTGCAGAATATCGGCCTGCACATTTGTTTTTGGTTTTTTTTAAATGCTCAGTTTAGTTGAAAAATTATACTTTTCTACCTTCTGATCAGAAACTGAGGCAGTTTGTCTGATATTTATGCTAAGGCCTCTACACATTACACAGCAAATGACTATAACTTTTCTTAATTGCTGACCTTTGTGTTTTTGAACATTCATCTTTTAAGGTCGTTCCAAATATCATGTTGCAAAGCTACAAAACTTCAGCGTTAATCGTAAATCTGTGGGTTAATTGGTTGAGTTCATCGACCAATTAACTAATTCTTCTATTGCAAATAAAATACGAAATAAAGAGAAAAAAACTGTTTTTTTGCACTTGGATGTCAATTGTTCTAATACAGAATATTTTTCTGATCAAAACGTGTCACTACTTTCAGAGCTTTTACTTCACTGACAGGATGCAGCAGGTGAATCTGGCTTATGTATTCTGAGATTCCCAGGAAACAGTCAACAGAGATTGAACAATTTAAATATGATTCAGTTGAGCTTCAGAGCGATTTGAGCTTTTCCACTTGAGTCAAACATGTGAAGAAGGCTGACAGTCGGGCAGCTGAGTGAAGTGCAGCAGTGGAGACAGTTCAGGACCTCATGTCCATCAGGTTGGATTATCTTTAAATGATGTTGCCTTTACTTCTTATGTCACTGTTAATCTCAGGTTGCGCACCAATTCCCCGTGGGAATGGCACGGACGTTTTGTAAGTGGCAAAGCATTCTCGCTTATGAAAACAGTGAATGATCCCGTTCAAGTTGATGCAAAAAAAAAAAAACAAAAACAAAAAAAACCCTTGAGGAAAAACAGAAAAAGAAAAAGTTGAGAAAAGCAGTGGAAATGAGGAAAATGCTTAAAAAAATGGAACAGAAAATAATCAGATTATAAAATGACATTTTTAAAAAAGAAGGTAGAAAACATTATTAATACTGCATTTATAATGTATTCTAGCTAATAGGAGTTAAAGTCTTATACATTATTTTGTATATTGTGGAAAAACTGGTATTTGTTAATTTCTATAATATTTTTGCTGTGACTTTTACTCATTTATTGTCCAGAACCGTTCAAAAATAAACTGCTAAGCTAAAACAAATATTATTAAAACCTAAGATAAAAGCTTAAGGAAAAGGCCCATGATGCTCCACTGGAGTCAGAGAATCAACATTTCTCTGTCAGCTGATGTGTCACACACACAAAAAGTAAATAAATAAAAAGTAGCAGTGTCATGATCGTGTTTCTGTGTATTTGTTTTTGGAGTTTTTTGTGTTCAGTTTGCTCCCTGTGTTTCTGTCTCTGTGTCTTCCCCGTTGATTGTTTCCCAGGTGTGTCTCATACCCTTGATTACCCCGTGTGTATTTAAACCCACCTGTTGTCCTTGTCTCTTGTCGGATCCTTGTAGTGTGATGCCTGTTTCTCCGTTGTTCTGAGCCTTGGATTATGATCATTAAACTCATCATTTTCATCACTTCCTGGGTCTACCTGCATCTTCACCACCTTATGACAAGCAGTTCTCCATTCTGGAGTTCGGGGGTGGCTCACTCATTCAGTAACTCGTCATCTGCAGGAAGCTGCAACGTCTACTCAAAGGTGTGAGCTAATTACTACACCATAGCTGGTTTAATGGCTTCCCAGGTGGCCTTCCTTTTTGCAATGCAGCTCACTGGACATCAGCCAAGTGTAATTTCTTCATGATTAAACGAACCGACGAGGTGATGGCACATGCAGACGATGAGTTTAACCGTTTAGCAGTGGATGGTAACATGGACTTAACCCTTTATCATGATATTTTGTGGTAATATTGTGATAAAAATAAAAGTGACAATATAGTTACTACTTCTGTTTTGGTGGCTTTATGGCTTACCAGTTACCATACATCAGCCCCGGAAGTACAAATATGCAGTTTCTGCACAACGCTACACATAACAGGAGAGTTTTACAGGAAGTGTATTCTTCACACACGTGGTTTCAGCTTCTCTGCGCCATGCTGGGATTAAAAGATTGAGGTTTATGGAAGGGAAGGACTCTCAGAACAAACTGTATGGTCTCCACTGTAGCCCCTTTCGTAGATACTTCTGCTAACGTGATTCACTGCTGTCATGGTAACTCCATCTGCTCACATCAACGTCAAAGAGAACGATTTCAAGGATAGGTTTGAGATCAGAATGAGCGCTGTTTGGGATTCATTTAAATATTGCTTTTAGCTGTGCGAAATCTGCACAGTAACATGAGTGAAGTGACATGACACGGTCGCGGTTCTTCGACTTCCACTAAACACTGCTCTCTCTTTTTTATTTTTATTTTTTACAGCCTCATGGATCCAGAAATTCATCAGTTTTTTTTTCTTTCATTCATTCTAGATAATGACTTTATTTTATCCAAACTGCGTCCTCAAAAAACAGCAGCTAATTCAGATTGATGTTAACGTTATCTGCTGGTTTATTTTTTTAGAGTTCACTCGAGGACACTGGCTGCACTTTGAGGCTTATGACTGACGATTCTGTTATTCCATTGCAACTTTCAGAGCTTTTAAACTTGTACAAACAGCAGCAGCGCCATTTTGCATGTCAGCCCCACTGTAAACAAGGAAATTAACTTCACCTTGCTGAATGTATCGTGGTATTTTTTACGCTTTTTTCAGCATCCCTCTGCTTTAAGCCACACAGTTTTGTGTTTCCCCATCAACCATCATCTTTTCTGTTTTAATGTGCTACAGCCGCAATGAAGGTGCCAAGATTTTCACACCTGCAGGCACAGCATGCATACATGCAGGTACACATACAGACTGCTGGAAGTGATTGTTGATGCTGACTTTTCCTTAGAACTTTCTTGCTATAAGTCACAATTTTAATCATGATCTTGAGTGTTATCTGATTTTTTTTTTCCTTGATTTGCTTCAGACTGTTTCTGTGTTTTTAATTGTGGAATTTTACAGTGTTGTGTCGTCACTTTGTGTCCTCCATGGTGGAAAGCGCCGCAGGGTTTGGTGATGCTCATCGGCCGATGCGGGATCTGCAAATGCACGACAAGCAGGCTCATGGATTAGTTTGGATGTGATACAGTAAAACACGCAAACTTTTGACATTTTTACTCAGGCTCACAGGCTTGGTGGACTGTATGTCTTTAGTACATCAGGTTTCTCTTCATGGGTTCTGTGGCAGAATAGTCATCGAGCAATCAGTGGGTTAAAGGTTTGATTCTGTCGGATGCCGCTGTCCACCTGGACAAGGAACTTAACCTCACAATGCCAATCAATCTGCTTATTAGTGTAAAAATGTGTGTGAGTGACTGTAGTGTAAAGTGCTTTGATATACAAGTTCTGTCCATTTGGGTTGTTTTGTTAAAGAACATCAAATGAGGAGGGGATGTGTGTGTTTATGCTGCGGTTCTGGCACTCTATTGTTCTGGGTTGGAGTTGCTGATTGAACTCGGCTCTCGCATCGTCTTCCTTTAGTCCTCCAGTATCTAATAAAATGTGTAAATTAATGATGAATGTCTGTACATTTCTGACCAGAACTGGATTCATCCTTTCTTACTGTTTGGCTTTTGCACATTGAATATGATCAACTGAAGCTTTCATTCAATTTTTATTTTAATAATTGTCCTAAATGGTCAAATGGACTGAACTTATAAAGCGCTTTTCCAATCATTTTGACCACTCAAAGAGCTTTACACTGGAGTCACATCCATACACCGGTGCACAGATCGATAGGCAGTTTGAGGTTAAGCATTTTGCCCAGGGGCACATCGACACGAGGCAGGAGGAGGAAACTGGAATCGAACCTACAACCTTCCGATCACAAGACGACTTCTCTACCCACAAAAATAGTTTTTGAGTAATTGACTTGGTTTTCAGAAAAACAAACCAAATCACAATCTGTTGCCTCCTACTGACTTTTTTTTTTATTTTTTTTTTTATAAATGGCAAACAAATCAAATATACAACGACATTCGAAGTTAGAAAGCTCTCCAACTTTGTTCGTACCAAAACCATCTGTGAGTCATTTTTCAACTTTATGATGATTTAAGTGACTTTGGGTAGAAAAACAAAAACCCTGTTTCTTGTGTCATTTTTCTTACGTCTCTCTCAGATTCAGGAGCACAAACTTCCACATGAGCTCCATTTGGGGAGGGTAAAGAATGTAAAGGGAGCAGGATATGGATGGCAGGAGATTTATGGAGCCCAGAGAGCAGGGCTGAGGATTTAGGGTCTCGCCCTGGGCATTCTCCACGGGACACTGAGAATGGTATGTGCTGGCCGGGCCATCTTCCCACATGTGTCCCACCACGCTGCTTCTTACTGTTTTTTTTTTCTCTTTCGCACACTACTTTTACGATCTCACTTGGTTACTGCCGCGTTCATCCGAAGCCACAACTGGCCGCTCGCCTTCCTTGTGCAGCGCTCTTCTGATTTAACGGAAACTTACTCCGAATGTCGCAATCGAGTCACTTGAACCACCTGCCAGCAGTTCACTGATTCTCAAATGTCTTTCCAGCCCATATGTCTCGTCATTGGAAGTGTTGACAATTTGAGCAGAGTGGTTATTGAAAGTATTTAAGCTATTTCCAAGTGTTGACCATGAAGAAAACACATGGACTGACTTGTTTTCTGTAGCCAGAAAAGACTGAAGAACTTTATTATTAAAAACAAATAAGTGTTTCGAATGCTTAAGCGTGATTTTAGAATTTGAAGAATGGACGTCAGTGCAGGATAAAGTGTTGTGATCTACACTTTAACAGTCCAGAAAAGCATTAAGGATGTTTTTTCATCTATCAGTCCCCCTGGTTTCTCACAATTCTGCGGTTGCAGAAATTTATGCAAAATCAACAGATGCCCACATTTTTTCATGCCAAATCCTTGAGGAACTGATTCACTGACATGAACACTGACGAGATGAGGAAACTTGTCCCTGCCGGACCCGCTGTGTGCTTGAGACTCCTCAGTCAGACACGAAACAAGCTGATGAACAAAAATACCAAGAAAACACAGAGCATTGGACCCCTTCAAAGCCTTGGCTGTGTTTATTTATTTATTTATTTTTTATTTTTTCAGTTTGTTCGCAATTCAGTTCACGTCAGAAAGGCTGAAGGACAGTCAGGCAAACAAGATGGAGAAGGAACGAGGAATTCTTCGAACACAGAAAATGCAGAAAAGAATTCAATTGAAGAAAGTTGAGGCTGACGTTTGCTTTGTTTTCCGAGAAGCATCCTCTGAATAAAGCAGATGTTGGCTGTCAAGGGAACAGCTTTGCTTGTTTTTGAAAAGAAAAAAGAACAAACAAACAAAAAAAAAATCCCGACTACATCTGGACACCACTGTGCAGCATGAGAGCGGTGAGCTGGATGTAAATACAGGATTATATTATGTGACTTTAAACCTCTTTTCATCATCTCCTCCTCGTTGGGAGGGACTTTAGATGCTTAGGTCACCGTCGCTTGGGTTTTAAAAAATATGCTGGAGTTTTCTCCATCGGTCCAAACGTGAAGAGGTCAAGTGCGCTCGTTTGCACATCTCAGCTTTCAAGGTGTGTCTCCTTTAAGTTCCCGTGATTCTTTGCCAAAGCACGCCACTTTAACTTCCCCAAAATGTGTAGTTCTGTTAGTACCGGCTTTTGTTTTGATGAACCGGACGGTCCATTCGGAGACGTTTTTAAATACAGTGACATGGGAGGTTACAATCCACTGATATGTCAACTCAGAAGAGAAAAAGAAAAAGAAAGAACTGGAAGCAAAAAGAGCAAGTAATTCCTCCAATCAATGCAGTCGTGGTTCTTGACTTAACTGAACCTGAGCGAATTCTTCCTTCTGTCCCCATTTGTTCCACCTTCGGTGAGTGTAGAAAATCAGTTTTGATCATTTTTTCAGTTGGAGGAGGCTTTGTCTGAAACATTGAAATTTCAGGAATAAATTAACCCTTTCATGCATAGTGGTCACTACAGTAGACACCACAAGAAAAGCTTCTTGTGGATTTTTATGTTATAAATGCACACAGACCACTGAAGTGGACACTAATGCATCATAAAATACACTTTCAACTACTGGCCATCAGCTGCAACTGCAAGAAATTAATTTTGTTAAATCCAATATGGCCGACAGACAGAAAAGCCACACCAACCGACCCGGTCCCTCCTACTGTAGACGACTCTTGCAGGTAAAAAAAAAAAAAAAACATATTGTGACATCAGATAACCCCTAAAATACTGATGTATTTTTCAAATAACTTTGTATTTGGAGAAAATTACAATTGATCACCTAAAAAAAATTTTTAACAAATTTTTTTTCCTACCTTTTTTTTATGCCTTAAGAAGATAAAAAAAATAGGAAAAAAAATCTTGACACAAAGGATCATAATTCATTCATGAAAGGGTTAAAGGTTTTATTAAAAAATGTATCAATGTATCATAAGTGAAGAATTGGACCAGTGTTTTTGATTTTGAAAATGCCAAATGAAAAACAACAAATAAAACAGTCCTTTAAGTCTTAAATGATAAATGGATTGAACTTATATAGTCAAATTAAACGCAGAAATTCAGATGCCAACATGCAAGGGCAAGTGCCTACGAGTATTTTCTTACAGAAGCTCACTCGTTTCACCCCTTATTTATCACTATCACTTATCTAGGCACTATCACTGCCTGTTTTTGAGCAATAAATTAACTAAATGGGGTGAAACATAGATTTAAATTGTTATAAAGCAGTTTGTTTTTTTTTTAATCTCAGATATATTTACTGCCACCATTTAACATGTGCGTGTCTGAGAATAATTCTGGAGAGCTCTGGGTGGTGTGAATGTAACTTACTTATGTGAAAGAAATGTTTCACAGTTGTTGCATTCGTGCTGCTTAATTTTTTTAGCAGGGCAGTTAAACCTGCGGCATCACACTATGTTGGTCTGAGAGATGTATTAAAGTAAGAGAAGTTAAATCTTTTTCTGTTTTACTCAGAGTACTTCAAATGCTATCTGGCTCGCTGGTCCTGCATCAAATTTATGCTTGCAGCATCATAAAAATATAAAAGTATAAATTCACGCTGTTATTTTATGTGAGCGATATCATACAAGTCATTTCATTAAACCTAAAATGATCCACTTTCAGAGCAGAACTGAATAAGTCTCATCCATAATCTTCTGCAAACATAGGTAGGATCTAAAAATGCAAATCGTAAAGTTTGAATAACGGGAGGCTGTTTGAGGTTCTGCTGCTTCCTCCATGCAGATGAGCCGAGTGGATTTGTTGTTCGGTGCTCGAAGCTTTGAGAATCCTTTATTACCAGCTGTCAAAATGCACCGTTGGGGTTGCTTCTTCGCAAAGACGCAGAAAGGAAAGGCAGTGAGGTCTGAGGAATACGAGGAATATTCTGTCGGCGAGAACTGAACCCAAACAAAACTAGTTTCACTGCCTCTGGTCAAGAGCATTTAGATTCAAATGTGAAAATTGACATTTAAAAATGACTTGAGAAAAGTATTCGCACCCTTTCGCATGTTCTCTGTTTTACCTTTTAGTTACACTGTTTTTGATCTCTGATATATAAAAAAATAACTTGAATAAATGAACAAAGTATTTTCAAATGATAATTTATTTTATTAAGATAAAAAAAAAATATTCAAACCAACTGTGATTGAACACATTGTTGGACAA
The DNA here is from genome assembly GCF_000485575.1 of Poecilia formosa. Taxonomy (NCBI): domain Eukaryota; kingdom Metazoa; phylum Chordata; class Actinopteri; order Cyprinodontiformes; family Poeciliidae; genus Poecilia; species Poecilia formosa. The sequence goes on from NW_006800413.1 coordinate 342,564, forward strand.
CTGAGCCAAATTTCAGAAGATACACCAGATGATTGTCTGACATGTAAATGTGATGTGGATAAAAAAAAAAAAGATTTAAATAAGCAAAACCGAAAGAGTGCATCAATAACTCATCCAGGAGAACTAGAGAACCCAGAATAACGTCTCGCCTCAGGTTGGCTTCATTACATTCATCGCTCAGCATTAAGAAGTAGAAATGGAAAACATGCAATAAAAGGTTTTCCTCACATTTGCCAAAAAGCAACTGATCTAAGAGACTTTTGGGAAACGGTTCTGCAGACTTTAGTGAGTCTTTTTAAAGGGTGTGAATCCTATTCTACCCACTATAAAACTAACAGAAAATCAGAAAGTGGAGGCACTGTTTCACCTCTGTGTTTTGTTCAGTAGTGGCTGAGTTTCAGTCTTTCTTTCTCTGGGAAAATACATAAAAATTATCATAAGGCTAAAATATCAGCCGACCAAATCGTTCTTCGTACAGTAAAAGTTTGAAAAGCAGTTTCTTTTTTCCGCAGGCCGCGGTTGTTTCAGATCACTTTTCAAATATTACAGTTTGAAAGCAGCTTCTTGTTTTGTTTGTTTTTTCTTCTTCTCAGGTTATGTTTTATATTAAGGTTTGTTTGATGCTGACAAACCTTTACAAGCAAAAGCTAAAGAAATCTGCAAGCGGGTAAATAATTGTTCGCAGCACTTGGCTGATGTCCAGTCGTGTTTGTTCTGTTTAAACTGTGAAAAGACATGAAAGCGCATTTCTCTGAGCACGGCAGGTTAAAAACTATTAAAACCGATCAAAGCCTGATTGAATCATCCGGTTAAATTGACCAAAACAATACACAACAGACTGAAACTAAAAAAAACACAAAAACATTTCTGTTCTCTGGAATAAAGTACAGAAAGAGTAAAAAAAAAAAAAAAAGGCTGTAGAGAGAAATAACATTAGAGTTTAGTGTCATTCGTCATACAGGTCACAGCGGCTTACCGAAGCAGAAACAACATAATTACGGCTCAGCTCAGTCCCATTACAGCCGCTGCTCGGGTGTCTCTGTTACCTCCTACGTAGTCTCCACACTCTGCTTAATTACCTTCTCCTTGTCACCCTGGGAAGGCTTGATTGATTTAAACAACAGAGTTTGGAAGCGCTCATTGTGGGTAATGCGTTTACTCCGCAACACCACACCGTGCCCACGGGTGACCGATGTCACGTTAACGGTAATCAACAACAGCTTACATTTTACATAAACTTCATTACTGGTCATTTGATCGTTTAAGGTCAGAGCTTTAAAAGGATCCGCAGTCACACGCTCACTCAACTTCTCTTGGCTCGTCTTCCTAGTGTTCCCCCCAAGGATAATTGTGCAGTTCTGTGCACTTTGATGAAAGTGTGTGAGTGGAGAAGAGAAAGGCACGGTCCCAGGGCAGAAAACACTGGTATGGTCTGGGACGGATGAGGGGAAGCTGTTCAGTTTAATACTGCATGCAGAGATGATTATAGATGAGACTAAGTGGAAAAGAAAAAAAACAAATCATCTGACTGTCATGTGTCATTAGAGAGAGCAGATTCATGCAGTGTAAATGCGGGACAAAGAGCAAGGTTGTATGGGACAAAACCAAACATGGGAATCTAAAGGGAACACTCAAATAACACATCCTAGATCTGAATGAATGAAATATTCTCATTGAATACTTTGTTCTGTACAAAGTTGAATGTGCTGACAACAAAATCACACAAAAATCATCACTGGAAATCAAATGTATTAACCAATGGAGGCCTGGATTTGGAGCCACACACAAAATTAATGTGAAATGTTCACTTTATTTTT
>NW_006800413.1:345076-346061 GCF_000485575.1 Poecilia formosa
GAATATGTTTTGTATCATCTATATCCTGTTCAAGGAAGCAGATGTAAAGACGAGTCTTAATAAAAGAACATGGGTACCAGTTTGATTTACATGACGGGATCCCCTGATCTACATTATTTAGGAGCATCTTCTGCATAAAGTACTTCTTCTCATGTGCAGAGATTGTCTTTGATCATGCAGAGAGGAGAATTAAAAGGCAGAGTCAAATTACATTTAATTCTTACTGATTCATTTTGATAATTTCCTGTTAAAAGGAGGAGAAATCAACCTATGATCAAACACAAACGTGGATGAAAAGGTCTTGGCTGAAGCTGCTCTTATTTCACATGTTTTTAAAAAAAAATTTAAAGGCAAAATGTGCACAGACAGTAAAAAGTGATTTTGCTAGTTTGCATAGTAACAAATAAACTTTTTTTTGATAGAGTGAAAAGAAAACAACCTTTCATAATTTTATTGCCACTTTTGAAATGAGGAGAGTTATCCTTTTCTTCAACAAACATTTTATTAGAAAAATTGTCCAAGAAGAGACAGGAAAAGACTTTCAAGTTAAAATTAGAAACCCAACTCTTATATCTTGAAAGACAAATTCCTGCACGACCCAGAGGGTTTTAGTTGAGTGCGTAAAAAACAAAAAAAAAAGATCTTTTTTTTAAATTAAAAGAAATAATCAGTAGTAGTAAATAGGAGTGTGAAACATCGTGTGATTTTTCCAGTTAACTGAGTTTAAAAAAAAAAAAAACTGATGATTTCTCTTTTAGCTCTTTGCATATCCTGTAATGCCACATCAGGCATGTTTCACCAGCAAGTTTGGCAAAAGTTCAGATCAGGATTATATTACTGTGTCTTTAAAAAAAACATGCGTGTGTGCGTGTGTGCGTGTGTGCGTGTGTGCGTTTGTGTGTGTGTGTGCGTGTGTGCGTGTGTGCGTTTGTGTGTGTGTGTGCGTTTGTGCGTGTGTGCGTGTGTGTGTGTGTGTGCGTGTGTG
>NW_006800413.1:346265-346951 GCF_000485575.1 Poecilia formosa
AGCAATTAAAGGGGAACTATTATGCAAAATTCACTTTTTGCACGTTTTCACACTACCATGAAGGTCTCAGCTGCTTCTAAACCCAATCCAAGCACTTAAAAAGAAAACTCACCCAGACGTTTTTTGTTTTTTGTTGGGGGGCATTATGTTAACAGTTTTTGGTGTCTGGAAAATGAGCTGATTCAAAAATGCCCGCATCACCCAGCAACCCAAGCTGAGCTCCAGCACGTTTGGTCAGCTGGTTTTACCGTTGTATCCGCTGTACAATGGCTGCTGGAAGAGACAAGTGCTTTTATTGTTGACTTGCCATCCAGAAACCACTTGGTGTATTCTTATTGTGCAGGAGGCTCCACATCTCCTGCACAACCGTTTTCATGTGTAAAGCTTGAGTTGGTGGGTGTGGCCAGCTGAAGGTTGTTTGAATTTAAAGAGACAAGAGCCCGTAAAAGGAAAGGAGCTCAAAACTGACCAGACTAAAATGTTATCATCTAAGAATGATTTTGTGTAAAAAGTGTAATGAATATGTTTTGTATCATCTATATCCTGTTCAAGGAAGCAGATGTAAAGACGAGTCTTAATAAAAGAACATGGGTACCAGTTTGATTTACATGACGGGATCCCCTGATCTACATTATTTAGGAGCATCTTATGCATAAAGTACTTCTTCTCATGTGCAGAGATTGTCT
>NW_006800413.1:347644-356152 GCF_000485575.1 Poecilia formosa
GTGTGTGTGTGTGTGTGTGTGCGCGTGCGTGCATGCGTGCGCGCGTGTGTGTGTGCGGGTGTGTGTGTGCGTGCGGACAAATTAAAAAATGCAAATGACGTCTACACACAGTTTGTTAAAGGAAATAACTGCAGGCGACGGAGCGTTATGAGTGGCTCCCAGATACACACAAAGTGTGCAGAACGTAATGTGTGGTAATTTACATAGTCTGAATATCGCAAAGGAAAACAAATGAGCCACGCCGAGTAACTTGGTCACACAACAATTATCAGATATTCTTATTTTTATCTCTCGCTTCTTTGTGTGTCTTCCCTCCCTCTCTCCCTCTCTCCCTCTCTCTCTTCCTCGCTCCTCACACAGAAGGTTATGGCTTCCTAGTCCTTTTTCTGTGGCGTTGCGGCGTTTGCGTTGAAATGTCAGGTAGATTGCTGTAATAGTCACTCGAGTTCACTGTGAGATCTCAGAGTCAAACTGTGGCAAATAAAACGAATACTTAAACGGGGAGGTTTAACACAAGAACAAGATGAGATGCAGAGTTGTTAAGGGCACCGCATCATTATGACAAGATGCGAAAAAGCACTAAACTTGAGTTTTGAGAATGAAAACCGCCGCAAATTCGGATAATTTTGTGATAGGCTTTCGACTGCAAAAACCGTCCCTTAAAGCTCTGAAGTGCACCGAGATTAAGGTAATCTTCCCGATCCCAAGATACCGCGCCACGGCTATAAATTAAAGATCAGGAAAGATGCTTTCAGGATTTAATGTCCGGCTTTCAGCCCCAGCTCCTCTGCGCTGAATATAAATATGATGGTAAATTACAGTCAGATACCATCATGTCGTGACGTCGTGTTATCTGTGATTGGTTGTGCATAACGTTAAACCTGCCTGTGCGGGTCGGTTAGGTTATCGGTTAGTCGTCCTTTGCTGTGTGTCCTGGTTGCATGAAAACCTTGGCGGCCTGTTGCATAACCCATACACACATCTGTATATTAACATGAGCACGTTAACCTCTTTATGCTGACTTATCTGGCCAAATCAATTGCTTCTGTGGCCGCGTGTGTCATGAGAATTGGGATATAGGTTTTCATCTCCAAAAGGTTTTCACTGTGGCCGCTGTGTGATTTAATCTTTTTTCAAAACTAAATGTGTCGCCGGTCCTTGGGAAATATTTCTTGTGATATTCAGAAACTGGAGTAAAACATTCAACAAGATGAGGATGTGTGCTTAAAGAGGATTTAAACAGCTCATGGTATTCTCACTGCTTGTGCAAACACTTCAGCATGAAACCTTTGTCCGTTACCGTCTCACACAGAGATTGGAGTTTGTCCTTGGCTACCGCAGAAGCTGACGTCCACACTCGTCCTCTGTGGGAAACGGCACCAACCAAAGTAAATGCCACTTATGGATTGGCTCGTTTGCAAACATCAGCCAATAGCACTGAGTCTACGTAAAGCGGCCTCTCAAGATTTATTGTCCATCGGATAAGAAAAAATGTGCAAATAGGTAATTTATTCACGAATATGATTCGTGAATAATCTTATTCGCGTAACCATCTCTTTCTATGCATTGTTATTTTAATGTGTTATTATGATGTTAGTTTAAAATTTATTTCTTTTTAGTAGTAGTTTTACAGGGTAACATCTAGACTGCATTGAAAATGAAATCTTACTGGCAGTTTTAAATGGGTTTATTAATTTTATTAGTGTTAAAGGTCAACTTCTTAAAGTATAACCATTAACTGGATCTGCTAAGTAGCCAATGGTCACAGGGCTACTTTCCACAGGGATATTTTCCACAGAAAAATATCCAAACTGGTCAATCCACTACAATACAAAGTTGTGATTAAATCCCTAATACATGATCTTTAAGGCACATTTAATTAAGGTGTTTGTTAAAATCCTTAATTAAAGGTAAAAAAATGATTTTTTAAAAATTATTATACCAAAAGAGCAAACTTTTTAATGGACTGACATGCACTCTTCTGATCTGATGATTTCGACACGGAAATGTTTGTATTTTCAAAAGAGTTGTGTTCATGGCATTTCTATGTCTTTTATCCTTTCCAACATAATGAACATTATATGCATGTTTTCAACCATCAGACAAATTATTTCAAGTTGTTCTTATAGTCCCTCGATATTTTTTTTTTCCTGAAACCTGCAGAGATCTTCTGGAAATTGAGGGGAAATAACCTTCACATAGAGAAGAGCTTAACAAAACGCTAACAGTGTGATAGTAAGTACCACAATCAGTGTTACTGTCGTGTTTCTTTCAGCTCATGACACAAATGAACAACAGTGGCTCAATTTGAAGCACCTCTGTATTTACAATAGGAGTATTTCCACTTAAAAACATATTCAGTCCTCCGTGGGGAACACCACGAGCAAAGCAGAGGGAGCCGCAGGCATGGCTCATAATCTCAACCGCTGCAGCTTAGTGGATAAGAACAGATTATTATTATTATTATTATTATTATTATTTTTGCTGTTGCCAACAAAATCTATGGAAAGAGCAAAACCAACAATGTTTAGTTTGCCTTTCAAACCTGTCATACTTTGAAGCTTATCGTTCGTAATCCTCCTAAACCCTCTTGTTGTCCAGCATGTAAAGTTCTACAAATATGGGAAAGATAATCCAGTGATGGATTTTATATACATGAAGATTTTTTTTTTTTTTTAAGGAGTGCTGGATGGAAACAAATTAGTGACTAAATTGTTGCAAACATTTTAAGAACCTCCCAAAGATTCTAATTTATTGTTGGATTTAAAAAAAAAAAAAAAAAAAGCAAATGCATTTCTCAGAATATTTATTCTTGCCCATATAATCCATTTGATTTCTTTGTATTTAGCCCCAAAACAACTTATGTTCCTACTCTGCGCTTGTTTGCTGTTCACTTAATAGGAATCCAATGTGTTCATAGAAAAAGAGGATTACAACTGTAGCATCAAATCCCAGCTATTTGTTTTATTGTTTGTTCTGTCGTCCTTTTTTTTAAAAAGAAAAAAAAGAGCAATGCTCTAATCTGTACAGCATGACAGGCTATTGATGTTTTGCTCAGATCCCTGTGAGAAGCGCGGACTCTGCACTGGATACTGGATGGGATCCTCTGCGTCCGAAGCAAAAATCGACTGGAACAGAATGGAATTTGAAACGTTTTAGCCAAAAATGTTTCCATGCTCAAGGTGTTTTTTGCAGAAACGTTTCAGATTTCGTTTTGTTCTCCAACTGCGTGGGCGAAGAAGGTCAACCGGCGCCACATAATCCCAGCCTAGAAAAAAGAAACAGCAAACATGATTAAAGGAGAGCGCCTTGCAAAATGTGTTTTGTGAATCTGTTTACATTTTGTTATGTGAAAAGCTCAACGTTGGAGTTTTGTAGCGATATTAGATGAAAATAGTGAAAAATTGTAAATTGGAAGATAAGAAAGTTATGATTTTCAACAATTTTTATTTATTTATTTTTTTTTTTTTACAATTTAATGTCTTAAAAAGTGTGCCACACATTTCATTAGCAACCTCATGTCACCTTGAAATTTTAACCTGTTCTTTTTGGCAAAATACTTGAAGCTCAGTCAGATTAGACGGAAATTATTTGTAAACATTAATTTTCAAGAATTGCCATAGATTATTTAAAAAAAATGTACATTCTTTGACCTAAACCCTGGCTTTGCAGCCATCTTCCCACCAGCTGCAGCTTCCCCCGTTCCTGCTAAAGTAAAGAACCCAGCATAATGCTGCCACTGCCGTGTTTCATTCTAAGGATGATGTGTTCAGGGTAAAGTGTTGCTCCATTTCCCTCTCAGCTGACCAGACTCTGATGTAGATCCTCAGTCATGCAGGACATGGAGACCCTCAGGGCTTCAATAGAGGGCAATTGGATTTATTCTCCCGTTTCATAAAGAGGTTTTGCCTTTCGCTTAAAAATGATTTCACAATTCTGAGCGTTTGTTTGAAGTAGCTATAGGTGAAATGTACTCAGGTTACAAGAGAAGAAGTCCAGTTTTCCTCAGGCTCATCTGATGGAGCGTTCTGCTACGTCTTGTTTCCCCATCAGGGCTCCTAGCAGCAGTAGTCGTGGTAAAACAACAGAATCTACTGACTCTAAATCATGCATTTTTAATCGCATGTTTTTAAAAGAAAATCCAATCTGTTTTTAACTTATTAAAAAGTTTACGTTAAAACAATCTACATTTATTGAAATACTATTTGCCATGTTCGCCATAAGCACGGTGGTACTTGTGTGATGTGCACCACTTTGCGTTGATCCATCACATAATATCGTAATAAGGTATTTTGTATTATGTGGTCTTAATACAACAAAATATGCAGACATAAAAAAAAAAGCACAAATACTTCTTCTAGGTAACAGCAAAGTGTCTGTTATGATGAACCGATCGTTGCGTGGCATGTGCTGATGTTTTTAAAATCTCTCTCTGTTTTGGAGTATTGACAAGAGATCCTGTGCATGTACGGCAGACCATTAGTGACACGTTATGGATTGCGCATTCTCTGAAAAGCTGTGCGCTGAACTGAAATGAGTCGGGATGTAAATTGTGCTCCAGGGCATCTTTGTTTTTCTAAAGGCCGACACGGAACAGCATGTGTTTGACATTAATGCTGCGAAATGTTTGTGCCGTAAACGTCCAGCTCCAGCCACCTCCACCACACTCTCAGAAAATAAATTCTCTTTCTATTTTATTTTGTGTGTGTGTGTGTGTGTGTGTGTGTGTGTGTGTGTGTGTGTGTGTGTGTGTGTGTGTGTGTGAAGGCCGTGGGGTGGAATAGGGCCGAGCCTCATGTGGGTTTCCTCTCTCTTCTGGTCCCTGCCGGCCCCCATCTTCCCAGCATCGGTGGGATGTCCCAGGTGTGTCTCCTCTTGGCCTTGCTTACGCTCTCCAGCTGCACTAAGGTACAGTGTTACTAATACCCTCCCTGCCTTTCACACATAAAATTAAACACAACTTTAATCCCTCCCTAATCCACTCATCCTGGGGTACCACTGAGTGAGACTGAGACGGCGTAGAGAGGAGGGAGGGGGGGAGAACAGGGCTGTTGTTGTGTTGCTGGAGCCTCACGAAGCCTCTCCGTCGCAGGTGTCCTTTGCTAACTCTCTGGAGCTTGTGAAGGAGAAGTGGAGCAACTACAAGGACAACTGCACAAGCCAGATCAATTCCACACCCCCTGCCACAGGTGAGCGACTGAACTTCATGACGGTGAATTTAATGTCTGACTTACATCCATCCAAAGCAGCAATTATGTGCTGTTTTCTGTGTGTGTGTGTGTTGCAGGGTTGGTGTGTAACAGAACCTTTGATTTGTATGCCTGCTGGCCTGATGGGCGTCCAGGTACTACTGTAAATGTCTCCTGCCCAACATTCCTGCCATGGCATCGAAAAGGTCAGTAAGGCTGTGAAAAGAAAAAAAAGGAGGTGATTCACAGTGAAACTGCATAACATAGCAAGAACAAAAATGTTGGCACTTGTATAAGAAGGAGTTTTATATTTTTTTCAAACCTTGCTACCACCATTTTCTGTGTGCAGGATGATAAGAGAAGCTGCATTGTTATAGCTTTCAGTGAAATTGGCCTCTACGTCAGAAGAAGCAGTTATTAACGGCAGGTTCCAAGACAGTGGTCGACTTTATGAGTTATTGTCTAAAACATAAATTCACCGAGGTATTTTCAGGCGCTGAAAGTGAGCAAACCTGAGTTTGAGTCGTCTTCTTGTTCAGGAACCAGAAGATAAGTCGGATCTTTTAAGGCAAATTCACAGAGTTAAAAGATTCTCATTCAAACCAGGAATTATACAAATATTTTGGGATTTTTTTTACCTTTATGCAAATTGCAGCCAGAACATATAGCTTTGTATAAAAAAAAAAGAGCTGCATTAGATTTACTGGAATTTATAGTATCTGCTGTAAGTTGATTTTGTCTGTCAAGATGTAACTAACTGTGGCGCTGATAATTTGGTAAAAAGCAACAACAACATTTATTTATTGATGTTGGGCCTCCTACCCCTCTCCATTAATTAAACATAGTTAAATCAAAAGTTCCACTTTCCAAAATGTTCTCAAGTATAACTTAAAAAGTGATCTCTGTTGCTTTGGTCAGTTTGAACAGCTGCTACTTGCGTTTTCGTTCTTCTACAAGAGAAAATCTAACATTTTGAACCTCCAACTGGAGATTATCGAGCAACGTCCAGTGGATCATAACGTTGTCTGATGTAAGCACTCTAATCCGTCGCCTGAATGTCTTTCATGTTTAGCATATATACATCACGTTACAGCACCAAAGTCCAGGACTAAAGAAAAAAAAACATCGGAATATTTTTGAACTGTTTAAAATAGGCCAAATAACCATTATTTTTATTTGGGTCTGCAAGGGCTTCTTAAATTTCTAAAAAGAGAAACAGGATAATTCGTACTGCATGCGGCTCTTGTGATTGTTGTCAAAGGTGCATCTGCTAAACACTGACTTGAAAGGTGGATGAATATTTTGTGTAATCGCTCATTGTATGGTACATATTTTTATTTAGTTGTCATTATTTTGTTGATATCAGTTTTCACTTGTTTTGTTTTTTGTTTGTTTTTTTGTTTTTGGGGGGTTTTTTTGTCATTTTTCAATCTAAAACCTCTTCATGATTGATAAATAAAAGCATGTCCTCTAGTTGTCGCTCAGATTTGTCATCCAGTTACTCGCCCCATGTTTTCTCCAGCTTAAACCCGGACATTAATCTATAGGTCAAAACGTCCAAGGTGGTGAAAACTCTTTCTAGATGCTACCTACGTCGCTAAGAGACGGTTTTTATTTGCCGTGCCGTCTGCCTCTTTTCAACTCTTTGTGCAGATTCTTGTACTGTAATAAAATGCCGATCATTGAAGTTTCAGACGTGTAATTACGATCCGAGCTTCTTTTTTTTTTTAAGTTAATTAAAATTAAACTCCAAAGATAATTTCCCCTCTGTTATCACATCGTGTTGGAGCTCCAGCTTGTTAAATTGAACTCACTCTCTGGGGTGAAATTTCTAGCTGCGCAGTGCTGCTGTTTTCTCATTATCTCTGCGCCGCTCATAACGGTTGAATATGTCAAGACAAGACAAAGTCGGCGTCTGGGCGGTGTGTGCTTGTTTACTAAGTTGCAACTAGAAATTGCAATTGTGGAAACACATCTTAGTCCTTTATAGAGGAATGTTTTTTTGGGGGGGGTTCTAACAGCTTAAACGCTTTTACTGTTATTGACATCCAGCGCAGAATAATGGCTTTGAAAAGATCTCGATTTATGCGAACACTCATGAAGGGAAAGGTTAAGTGGCCCATTACATCACAGGAGGACGACTCTTCCTGACCAACAAAACACCAGTACATGTAAGGTCTTTCTTTTGTTCAACATAGAAATAAAATATTTCAAGTCTTATAGCAGAGTTTTTTTTTTGTTTGTTTTTTTTTTTTTCAAATGTATTTGAAGGGCTTTTCAGTCCGATGCCGTCAGAACTTATTGACATCAGCTCCTTTGAAAATCACATCAAGGATGCGGCGCTCATCCAGTGTCGTTGATACTGTGGATTCAATGGAGGAGAAGGATTCACTACAAAAAGCCCAGCTCTTCCTGCACCCTTGCAATTTAATTAAATGAAAGACAGAAATGAATGAATGAAGTGAAACCTGCAATTTGTTGGATGAGAGATAAATGAAATGGATTTTTACCACAGCTTAAACCCCGAAGGTCAGATCCTTCTTGGTCTCGTGTGAAATCGTGTGATACACGTGTGATACTCTGCTTTGACAGAGTAAACTCTGTCAAAGCAGAGTCATTCTGCCATTAAAGCATTAAGTCATTTTTATATTTATGTTACTGAAGTCGAGAGAGACTCTTAGCATTAATGATGACAGCATTCACTATAATAATAGACTTTATTTACAGGAGTTCATCACAGCAAAGACGGACTTTGTTGCTCCTGTCTTGGTTTAGAGGGTTCGTTTGTGATCAGAAAGTCAACAATGTAAAAATAGTCGTGCAACACATCCGCACTCCATCGTGAAATATGAAGTGTAAATCCATTCCACTGAAAATCCACAGTGTTTGAACGGACCACTCACTCAATGTGAAAACAAAACATCATTTTCTTAACAGTGTGATGTCAAGGTGAGCTAAATACGGCTTCCAGGTGGAGGAGACGTTTCTTCACCACATGATGACATTTTGTTGCAATTCTGAGAAGAATATTTTTTCTTTCTTTCTTTCTGAACGGTTGAACCCAGCCTCACATGTCCTGTGTCTTTGTGAACAGTTCAGCGGGGTTTGGTCTACAGGGTCTGCAACGAAGACGGCAAGTGGGGACAAAAGAACACCAGCGAATGTGACGACGATCCCGGCGAGGTGCGTGAAATCTTTGGGAATATTTAGCTCTGAACGTGTGGCAGATGGTCGGGTGATTCTTTAACTCTGACACAATCTAGAAAGGCAGAATGCAGTAAAATCTTCCCATCTGTCCACAAAGAGGCCTTTTCTATGT
>NW_006800413.1:357025-384971 GCF_000485575.1 Poecilia formosa
GTGTGTGTGTGTGTGTGTGTGTGTTTGTGTGTGTGTGTGTGCGTGTGAGGAGCACGAATTCTTTAAAGGTAACTGTGTTTGCGTTTCAGTCGGGTTTGCAGCAGCAGTATGGCCGCATCCTCAGCAAGCTGCGCATCATGTACACAGTGGGATACTCTCTGTCACTCGGAGCGCTGCTGCTGGCCCTGGCCATTCTGATCAGCTTCAGGTACGATATGGATAGGACAGAGAGAAACAGGCGCTGGGATGAAGACAAGAGGGAAAATACATTTCTAAAAGAGAAAGAAAGAAAGAAAGAAAGAAAGAAACTGGAAACGGAGTTCCAAGGTAGAAATCTGGGGAAATAAGAAAGCAATTGAAAAATAAATTTAATAATAAAAAAAAAATACATGATATAGATATTGAAGAGGTTAAATGGAAATGAAACAATTCAAGAATTAAACCGGTACAAGACGATGAAAAGGCAAAAATAAATTGTGAAAAGTAGTTTTTCCCTCTACAAATTACTTCTTTTTTCTTTTTTTCTTTTGTTGTTTCACAAGATTGCCAAGTAACTTTTAACAACAGGCAAAGAAACCCTGAGTAAATACATTTTTTAAGGATAAATGGTTTTCCAAACCAGCCAGATGGAACTATGTGGAAAAGAAATTGCCCCTTATAGCTAACATGCAGCCGTTCCACTGCTGGAACAAATACCATAAAGCATTTGTGGCATCTTCTTTTATCACTGCAGATAAATTTTAACTCTTTCTGCAGAATTGTCTTAATGAGTTAAGGTAATTAATGTTTGAAGGTTTTTATGGAGGACCAAAACTAACATAGTTAAAAATAAAAGCAGAAATATACACATTTTGTTTTTTTCTTTTCCTTATGCATGCGTTTTTGACAAGAAAACACATGTATACCTTGTGTATTTCTGCCTCATTATGTAAATGAAGTGTGTTTTAAGACTCACTTGGGATAAGGATCAATTTAGGCTGTTCATCTGCAAAATAAAGTTAATTTGGGGTTTAGTTTCTCTTTAGATGTAGCATCTGTATGCTGATTTTCTACAGATGGGGCTGTGATATTTGACTTTTACGACAGACATGTTTTGTTTTAGTTAGTTAGTAACCTTGCATAAGCTTGTAAACCGAACTGAAACAAAAAAAATTTAATTTGCAGTATAATTTCCTATTGGACCAAGATGTTTCTAATGACTTTTAATCAACACCTGAAAACATGGTTTGCATTTACACAGGTTATCTCTACTTGATGTTAAAATGTGACGATCCAAAAACTAGAAGAAAGCCAAGGAGTGAAGAATAATGATAGAGAAGAATAAAAATGGATAGGGTGAATGAGGGAAAGAGAGAGAGAGGGAATAAAAGAAGGAAACTACAATGGATTGATTTATAAATGTGACCAATGCAAAAATAGAGATAATCCACTTGGTCAATTCTTCACAGGAAGCTTCACTGCATGAGGAACAACATCCACATGAACCTGTTTGCTTCGTTCATCCTGAGAGCCGTTTCGATTCTGATCAAAGACGCTCTGCTGAGCCTGATGCTGGACCCAAAGAGCGGCAGCGACGCCCAGACACAGGCCTGGGTCAACATACCAGTAAGAACGTCAGCATCACCAGCTGGCACTCTTTTTCTTTTCTTTTTCTTTTTTTTTCAAATCAGCGACATTACTACGACACTTTGAGAAAAGCGGGGATTAATTTCAACTGTTATCTTGTAGCTTAACATCCCTACTAGTTCTTAGAGCAAATCTCACTTGCTTTCCAACTTTTAAGTAGCGCATGCTGCACTCGTGTTCGGTGCTTCTCCCAAAATCCTAAATTAAACCGAACGCAGCATAAATGTTCTTGATAAGGTGTGTTTCGAATACAGAATATTCAGAAACGGAGCATAGCGCAGCTACTGGGAAAAAGTGACTTGTTATATAACTTACACATTTTTCCACAATAAGTGTTTAGCTTTCCCAGCCCGTTCTTATTTTAAAATTCAGCAGCCGTCGCACAATAAGAAGCCGATTAAATATTGATTGTATGTTGAGACATATTGCATCTATTATGGTTCCAAATCAACAGCAATCTGTTTACTCAGCCTTGTCTTTCTTCTTTCAAGTCCTTCCCTGATATTTAAATTAAAAAACAAAAAAAGCACAGTTTTTCTTCACCTGGACTTTAGTAAATATTTGTTTCATTTCAAGAGGAACAGTTCTGTGTCTGAACCAATCAACCAAAGATCTGAACATGACCTAATCAAAACAGGAACATACCATCAGGTGTGTAAAACGAACCTGCTTTGAAAGAGCAATCTCAGCTCATGGGCTCTATTTAAGGGAGAACGTCAAACAACTTTTGATTTAATACGGTAGCAGTGTTGGCTTTGGCCCATTTAAACTCCATACCTGACACTATCTCTCTAGTGATGACATTTTCCACAGATTTGTTGTTTAGGTCCGATGTAGTTTTATTAGGAAAGTGCTCAACACTTTGCAGCAGTTTTTAACTAAAAAGCTAAAGTCCACTTCAACATATCTACTTGAAAATGCCAATATTTTTACCTCAACAAAGGTTTAAGATAAAATTTGCATGTAGAGGTTTTGAATGTTGATGGATTGCTCATGGTGCCCTAAAACGTAAGTGTCTCTGCTTTTGTTCCCCTGCTCCTCCTCCGCGTTGCATTTCAGGCCGTGATGTGGTGCCGAGGCGCCATGGTGATGATGCAATACAGCGTGATCGCCAACAACTACTGGCTGCTGGTGGAAGGCATCTATCTGCACAGCCTCCTCGTCATCACTGTTTTCAGCGAGAAGAAATACTTCTACATTTACTTGGCCATCGGCTGGGGTCAGAGCCCACACCGTGACACGTTCACACGGCACACATTCTGACAGACAGCGAGACTTTACAGCTTCTACTGTCTGATAGCAAAGTTATCAGGATAACAGTTAGACTGAAATAAATGTTTTATGATCCATTCAATTACAGGCATTGAAAGACTTGTGTCAGACATTCTCTTAACACATGCATTAATAAATCGCCTCTTGCTTTAAATTCCTGATTGAATTCAATTGCAACCAATTAAGGTTTTACTTTGAAAGTTTCAGCTGCCATTAAGTTGCACCTCTGAGCACCAAGGATGGGAAAACAAGACAGATGATAAAAATATAGGGGTTGTTTTAATGCAAATATAGGGGTGCTTTTCAGTCTGTGAGCTGAGTGAATTAAGTCCTCCTTCTCCACCTGTCCACTTCATTTTCCTCCATTGCCTTCGCTGCCTGCAGCAAATGCAACGTCAGTTAGCATTTAGCTAGATGCGTGAGCTCTTCAGAGTCGTCTGTTTTGTTTAACTTGTTACCAGCTTCTCAGATTTATTAGACACCTGACATGTAGTTGAAAAATTTCCTTATATTGGGGCTCACCTAGATATTGTGACTGTGCAGCTTATTGCAAAGGTTGGACACTGAAGTACAAACCAGTTAGTCTGGAGCGTTGCGATAGCTTAACCTGCTAGCAAGCCGTCACAGCTACTTACTGTGATCACACCACTGGTTTTGAAAACGGCCTCTCGGTGTTTTGCTCTTGAATTCGATTTAGAGTTAGATGATCTTCACTGCGATGCTGCAGTTCTGCAGCCATAAAATGGCTCTGTGTGCCTGGAAAACACATAATATCACTGCTAAAATTATTATATGACCTTTAATTCTGGCTAATCCGTCACAGAAAGTTTACAGCAATGGCTCCATTTGTGTTATGAATGAATTGTCTTGGTGCTCGTGTGAGTATTTTATAGAAGGTCCTCTATGATGTGCTGCGAGATGAGTTCAATGAAAGATGTCCTCTATCATGACATGGGCTTTATTTAAAAAAAAAAAAAAAAAAGCACACTAACAAGACTTTTAGTCAAAGAAGACATGAAGAAAAACTGACATGTATATAACTTTTTAGCTCCTTATTGATCTAAATGTCTCTGATCAAACTCAGCAGCAGTGAAACCAAATCAAATGTCTGCTGTGATGATAAACTCTTAGATCAACTATGGATTTTAACATCTTGGTATCAAGTGAATAATCCCTCTTGGGTTTTTTTTTTTTCTTTATTGTAAAAACACCCAAATCTCATAAGATCCCATAAATAATTCACTTCATCACTACAAAAGCAAGACAGAAAGGTTTTTTTTTTATTTTTTATTTTTCACAAAGCTTTTGGAGCAGACGAGACAAAGTAAGAGACTAAGCACATCTGCTCCTTTTGCAAACCATCTATATCTTCAGACCAGATGAAAGAAAAAAAAAAAAACAAGAAGAATGCCGGAGTTGTTGTGAAGCGAGGAAACATCTTTGCTGACAGATGTCTGAGATCATTTCATGCTCAGTCTTAAAACATCTACAAAATGTAAAAGGAAAAAAAGACATGAAAGAGTAACATTCAGAATGAAATCAGAATAAGAAATCCCAAAGACAAAAGCTTAATACAAGTCCAAGATGTTTATTTCATTAATATGTTAGTGACAGGTAAAACAAATGAGTTATGAGATGAATTTTTATACCCCAGATGTTCACATTTTATCACATTCGCATAAGCTAGAGCTTTTCTTTTAACGGCGATGCAACAGAAACGTCCTCTTTGCCTTACAGTTCAGCCTCTTTTTATGTCACAGAGATTATGTATGATTGTACGGTTTATACGTTTTAGTTCACCGTTTCCAGGAGCAACACTTATAAGAATTACATTTCTAATCCAGGGACACAACCTAATCCTTTAATTTGTTCATTAGTGCATTAATGATTGGTAACTCCCTCAGCTGGTTAAATATTGTGAGTTTGGTTAAATATTGTGAGTTTTGTGCATTTTATTGGCTTAATGCAACAGCTGAAATGAAGGGCCGGTCTAACACTGAGGGGAAATCAGCTCATGGCCATAATAAATGATCTATTTGGTTGACATGATGCAACTGAGTTGTTGTTCTGTAGCCTCAGGCGTCTGCGAGCTGGAACTGCTGCAGATCCCCACAGATACCTTGACCAAATTAGAGATCTTTAAAGTTTTATTTATTTATTTATGTATTTATTTATGTATTTATTTATTTATTTATTTATTTATTTATTTATTTATTTATTTATTCCGAACTGACAGAAAAGACAATCAAGAAAAAAAAAAGAAAAACAAAATAAAATAGAATGAAACAAACTTAAGAAATAAAATGTAAAACAAATTATTTTTGCAAATTTTATATTTTCTGTTCGAAAAGGAGCAGGTAGAAGATATAATATCTCATAATGTCCTGCCCCTTTCATACTTGTCAATTTATAATCAATTAACTTTCAGAACATCAAAAAGAGACAACCTGTTTCCATTTTACATGATGTTTAACTATGTGCAATTATTATATCATCAATTGCATAATAGACTATTAAACAGTCATCTTATATATCGTATTTTGAAATAAGCTCTGTTTTCATCAGTTTTTTAAATTGTTTTACATTTGTACTTTTTTTAATTCATCATTCAATCCATTCCAGACATTTACTCCACACACAGATAAACAAAAACTCTTCCTGGTTCTTCTAGTATGTTGTTTTTTTAAAATATCCTTCACCTCTTAAATTGTAACCACCCTCTCTGTCACCAAACATTTCCTGTATATTGTGTGGAAGTTTCTGATTTCTGACCTTCAACATGAATTGTGAAGTTTTAAATATTACAAGGTCCCAGAATTTCAGTATATTTAATTTGATAAATAATTGGTTTGTGTGTTCCCAATATCCCACTTTATGGAGTATTCGGATTGATTTTTTTTGTAAGACGTATAATGGCTGTAAATTTGTTTTGTATGTATTCCCCCAAACTTCCACACAATATGTTAAATGTGGTACAATGAGTGTGTTATATAGAATAAACAAAGATTTGTAGTCCAGGACTAAACTAATTCATCTTAGAACAGCAACACTTTTGGCTATTTTACATTTTACCAGGCTGATCTGTGGTTTCCAGCCAAATTTATCGTCTAATAAGACACCCAAAAAGTACTCATCAAGTAAGATGAAAACCTTGACGTGTTTATGTTTTTTTACATAATGAAGCGGTCTAACGCTGCATAGCGACTCAATAAAACTGTTATAGAATAATTAAATAAATAAATGTTAGTTCTGTTCATGACCAGAAAGGCTGCTTTGATTGAGTCGGATCATTTGTGACCTTGCTCTTATTTTCAGGTGCGCCTCTCATATTTGTGCTGCCATGGATCACGGTGAAATATCTGTATGAGAACCTAGAGTAAGTACACGAAACGTGAAAGAGATTTCATTGTTGAAGCTTTTAGTGGCAGATGGTTATTCATATTGTAGAGAATAAAAAAAATAAATAAAACGTTTACAGAATCTCAATAAGCTGCAGTGTATTATATTTGTGTGTGTGTGTGTGTGTGTGTGCGCGTGTGTTTTAGGTGCTGGGAGAGGAATATTAACATGGGGTATTGGTGGATAATCCGTTCTCCCATATTGTTTGCTTATCTGGTAAGTCTGTGTGTGTCACTCTGGTTCTCTTTATGCTGTGCCTCCCCTCCTTCACCAGTTTACATGTGAACAATTGATGAATCCAGTATTTTAAAACCAAAACTTGCATGAAAAGCAATGCGGTCAGTAACTAGAGGGAGCCTTTCCTTTCCTTGTGTTACTCTACTCTGAATCCTGCAGCAGTTTCCAAAATAGCAGCATTTGTTAGCTCAATTCACCGTTTCCTCAAATTAAAAGCTGTTGCGTTAGTATTATAGCCCTAACCCTTTTATTTTATTTTTTTAAAAGTTCCTGCAGCATCACCTCCTCTAACAGCAGCTGACTAAACAGCCTGTGCCTCCTGATGTTTGTGCTAAGACAGTGTGGCCCCAGTTAATCCTCACATACAAGGACACTAGGTAACTGTGCAGGGGGAACACAAACATCAGCGTACCTTTTGTGTCGGCCCGAGTGAAGAGAGGTCTGAGAACCAAGGCTGTGCTTAAAGAAACTTTGGTTTTCTATTAAGCAGCTTATCAAACTCACAGGGCTTTGAAAGTAACCAGAATTACACCTTTTCTTTTGTCCTTAACCTTGTAGGTGATGCCACAACAGAGAAATGTTGGGTGAAAACTAATAATCCTCCCACCTGTTTGCTTTCACAAATCTCACCCAGCTCTCCTGAAAAGAAAGTAATCTCACTCCTTCTTCTTTGAAGTTGCTTAAAAAGTGTCTCCTCATGCACTTTGCATATAAAAAAAGAAAATGATGTTTTTGTCATTCACCAAACAATCTCTTGTTAACGTTTGCAATAACAAGACCCTCTTCTGTTCCGCATCGTGAGTCATCCTTCCACTTAGATTTAGTGCAGATATGTGCCTTGCAGCCCTGTTTACAAAGCTGAGAACCAGTGGAAAGGCTGACTGCAAAACGTTTAGGTCAGTGCCGTCGACACCTGTTGGTTCTCTGAGATTAACTTTAAACTCATAGCAGGAGTCAAGAAATGAGATGCCAGCGCTCACCGTGCAAACATGACAGACTGCAAAAACATCCACCTGTACTTTGTAAAGAACTTACCTTATCAATAAAGCATCAATAAATGAATGCAAAATAATTGCTGGCCGTGAATTCCAGACTTTCACATGTGGATGTTTGCTGATGTGAAGAGCAGTTCATGCTGATTTACTGCTGATTCCATGTGATAAAATTCAAACTCCAAAAACTTGAGTGCTGTATTAATAAGAGTCTACAGAAAACTTTAGAATCTGCGTCTTCAGAATTGGCCATGAACTTGATCACCATGCGTAGGTCTCAATGTAATGCTTTTATTTTGGAGGCAAATACCCCTCCATGTTCAGATACTCCCGCCCCATCAGGAGAAGAAGAAAATTCTCACGACAGAGTGATGCGTTTTTATGTGCAGAACCTTTACAAAAAAATATCTACTGCAGCTTCAAAATGTCAACCTTGTTTTTCCATGAATTTCTTTCCTCAGTTTCTAAATTGTTTCCCTGGATGTTTTTCTGTGACTCTATTTCAGATTAACTTCTTCATCTTCATCCGAATAATTAAAATCCTGATGTCTAAACTCAGGGCTCATCAGATGAGATACACTGACTACAAATTCAGGTGAGACAATGCCCTTTTATTGAAAATGAATCAGTAAATGAAGGTACTTTTGAAAGTTCATAACATGAAGAATTTTAAAAAGAGAGTAAATCTTAAAGGTACATTTCCAGTACCAAAACTGACAAAAACAGGTAAAAATCCACCCTGAAAAAAGCTTTGGTCGACAAACTTGGTCTATCCTGAACCAAAGGTGAAGCTTTGTGACGGGTCACTGACCTTACTGGTTCAACAGTCCTAGTAGTTTATTTCAATCGTCTCCCAGTCTATATCCCCTTCTGTAGATCATATTTACTGATAACCTTGAGTTTCTCTACAGAAGTTTCATTTCTGTTTGAGAGCAAAATGCAGCCACCTTTGGTAAATAGCATTGTTGAGCTTAAATTCAAATATGCTGATGAATCAGACAACCTTCGTGGAAATATTTAATGAAAGGAAGTGAAGATGCTTTTCAGCATCTCTACAGAGAAGGTAACTCTGTCTCATATATTCAGAATAATTCATTGGGTCTATGTTCTGTGACACATATTAAGACAATCACAACTGCCTGGGGATTGGTAAACAATGATTATTTTACATTACATTAATTTAATTAAACAGAAGATGGCATTAAAAATGGAAATGGCATTGCAAATGGACCTTTATTGATCAACCTTTGTTTTTGTTTTTTTTCTGCAGCTTATTGTATTTTTCACTTTCACTTTCTGTTTTTTTTTTTTTTTTTCAAAGCCTTACTCTATAATCTTCATCTTACACCAACTATTCTGCAGAGGAAGTGGTTGGATTTTACGATAAGAGTTTACCTTTTGGTTATGTGTCACATGTAAAAAGTCTTCACTGTTTTTTTGTTGTTGTTGTTGTTTCGCAGGCTGGCGAAATCCACGCTGACTCTCATCCCGCTGCTCGGCATTCACGCCATCCTCTTCACCTTCGTCATCGACGAGTCCGTCCCGAAGGGCTCCATGCTTCGCCTCATTCGGCTCTTCTGTGACCTCCTGTTCAACTCCTTCCAGGTCTGAACTCACAACTTTTACTTCTACAATATATTAGCACTACGAATCCCATGCTTTAGCTGTTTATACCCTTTATAAGAATAACAAACAAGGTATTTTTCCTTTCTTTGCCCTATCTGCACCTTCAAAAGCCAGCCGTCTAATCAACATGCATATGTTGTTGCACATTCAATTATTTTTCACTAACAAGCGCATCTTAATTCATTTAATTAATTAGCTTATTTTATTTAAGCAATTCAATTAAAAAAAATAAAACTCACTGATGATGAACAATAGATTCAGCAGCTCTAAAAATGCAAATATGACGTGACAAATGCAAAAATGTTGCTTTGCTAACCGCTTGTGTGACATAAAAGGCGTCTTGCACAAGGCAAACCACAAAAAGTAAATAAGATTAAAGAAGATGGTGGTTCACGGACTGCTGTAGCCAAGCATTTTAACGGAGAGTAGAGTTGATAGAATAATGTGGTAGGAAAAGGTGCAGCAGGAGAGAACCGCAGCCTGGAGGTGATTTAGAAAAAAATAAATAAATAAAACGCCTTGCAGAGTTTGACGCAGCTGTCGAAGACATGGACTGCAGCTTGAGTCAGGGCTGAGAATGTTGCATTTATTGTGTTCAAGTCTCACTGGACGAGGAGCAGGGAGACACAGAACCAAACGGTCCACAAGTAATAAATCACTGCAGATGTCTTCAAGGAAGTTTTCAAGCATTTCATGCTTCCCTGAGCTGACAGTCTTAACGGAAATGATTAAATCTTTTACCATCAGCACTTTGACCTACTCACACTTCCAAAAGTGTCAATATTTGTTTTAATTATCATGATTTCACTGTGCCTGATTGGTCAACAGAGTTGATTTAATCCCCATTGAGAATCGATGGAGTATTGTCGAGACCCAGCGATGCAGATGTACTGATAGCTGCTGTTGAAGCAGCAGAGGCTTCCTGAACACCTCAGCAGGGCGCCTGAACGCTTCTCTAAAAGAACTCAGAACATTTCCAGGTTTAAATTGTCTTGTGTGAAATTAAATGTTTCAGAGAAACTACATATGAGTTTACGTGGAAGCCATGTTCAGCCAAATCAAATAAATAAGCAATTGAAACACGTGACTCTGTGCAACGAGTCTAAATAAATCACTAAAATATAATAAACTTCTGGGTGAAATTCAATTCAGTGAGAAGCGTCTGTATTTGTAGCCTTTTCGAAGGACTCGGAAGATGGTATTTCTTCCACTTTTTTTTACTGCAAAATCTATTTGAAGTTGGAAAAAGCCTTTTACTTTGCCACACTGGCCATAAATTTGCACTTGTGGTTTTACTTTTCAAACTCACATTTCCAGCTTTCACTTGATTTATCTGGGTGAAACAGATCAATTCAACCCTTAAACCGGTGTAGCACTTCAGTAAACTTCAAAGAGCTGAAGAGCAATGTTTAAAAATCTGCTTCCGCTCTCTGGTCCAATTTGTTACACAACCACTTGGCACAGCGTTGTTACGCCTGTGTGACATGGAAACGCTCTGACTGTTTAGGGTCCGACGTTCCTCAGCTGATTACGTCTCGATTAGCATGATTTAATCATGCCAACACTATGACTCCTTCAATTACTTCCCAGGGCTGGTTGAGTGAAGTTGCGGCGAGAACGACTGAAAACTACTCACAGCAGCAGACTGAGAAAGCAGGAATATTGCTTGGTTTAGCTATTTCTTTAAAATAATAGAAAACTGTTCAGATTAAACGTCCGACTTTCATTGCAGGGCCTGCTGGTTGCCATACTGTATTGCTTCGTCAACAAAGAGGTGAGGCGCTCTTGCTTTCACGCCAGGAACACTCTAGTTTGATCCTCGCCGTTGTTGCAGTGCTTGATATTTCCGCTTGAACCACTTACTGTTTCGTTTGTAAAGCTAAAAGCCATTTCATTTTTGATCTTGAATAGAAGTTGTGCCGCAACAATAGCCATCTACAAATCTAAGCTTTTACACGCAGTCGTTGGCCAGCCGTCCTTCATCTAACGAAGTGCTGCTTGTCGTCTGCGCCCCTTTGCGCTTCTCCACTCCAATCGCCTCTCAGGTTCAGTCCGAGATGCTGAAAAAGTGGAAGAGGTGGAAGCTGGGGAAGGACATCGACGAGGAATACCGCCACACCCACAGCCAGACGCCGCACGTCAAGAGCGGCAGCATCGCCACCGGGAACCTGACCGACCTTCAGGACAACAATGCCAGCGACCCGAGCAATGACTCGCCCCGCGCCAACAGGGCCAACTGCCACCCGCCCTGCTCGGCCGCGCCCGAGGAGAGCCGCAGGCTGGTGGTCTCCTACAGCAACGGGACGGGCAACGCCAGGTCCGCCAAAAACAGACAGGTCTTGCAGTTCACCTTCCCGCCTCAGAGAGGCGCCACCAGCAGGGGCAGCACCACGACGGAGGACATCAGTCTGGAGGATCAGGCGCAGCGTCGCTCGTACCCACAGGAGGGAGATGAAACCAGCGTCTGAAGACGACATTTTGTTTTGTTTTTAGCACAAAACTCTCAGCTTTCTAAAGACCGTGCACCGATGGTAAAGGGGGAAAATATGCAAAAAAAAAAAAAAAGAAAAAAGAAACACCCCATTTAGATCACTTCTAAAAGGAATCACAAGATAAGCATACCATGTTTAATGTAATATTTATTGCTTATGATTTAACGATTTGAAGTGAGCGTGACTGGGCAGCATGTTTTTACTGACGTTTTGGACGAGCACATGTCCAACATCAGACCTTCTTCACTGCTGCTGTCATCATGAGGTCTGGAGGGATCCGGGGGTTTGTTTGCACCAGCGGACATTTACTCATGGTACACGATGGCTTCAAGAGCGAGTGCAGCAAGCACGTCTCTTATTTTCTCAGAGGTTATGAGAGCAGCCGGACTGAGGCGTTCACTCGAGACAAATGAATCGTTGTACTTGATGCCGGTAGTAAAAGCGCGTCACGCCGAGGGAGCCGCGCTGAAGAGGGGCGCTTTCATTTTTCCAAAAGACTCTGTGATTGTGTTGAAATGAGTGTGATTTGAAATAATCGATGCCAAATAATACGAGGGAACAAAAATTAATAAATATGATAAACATTTTGCATCAGTTGGGTTCTGCATTGACAATTTTTAAAGCTTTATGTTACTTTTATACACAAATGGCTACATTCAATCCATTTTTACAAACATTTTTGCTTTAGATGGAAAAGAAATATAAGTAAATTTAAAGTATTTTGTTGTCGCTTGCATATAGTTTGATCTTCATGCAGTCCATGTAGTGCTTATGTTAATTTTATGAATTTCTGTGTGCCCAATCAGTGAAAGATTCACTATCACTGCTAAAAGTAAAAAAAAGACTTTCTTTTATGAAAATGTATTTGGTGTATCTTTTTAAAGTGAATGTAACTCTCACTACGATTGCACAGCCGTTTTCTATGCACCCACACTGTTCTTTTCTTTTTTTTTTCTATTGGATCATGTTAAGCAGAATGCATCACCAAGTGAAGATGTTAAATTTGATGAAAAGACTTTCTGGTGAAGGTTTTATATCCAGTTCAACGACATCTGAACCGTAACATTGTGATGTAAATAACACCAATAATTCTCTTCTATGTATTTATTTCATTCTGTCTGGAGTTTGAGTCAGGGATCATATTTATTTACAGAAGCAAGATGATGTAAAAAAAAATATAGAACCATTTTTATAATGTTGTGCTATAAGAATTGAACCGTCGAGGATTTGCACAAAAAAAAGAGAGACAGAAAACAGTTTGTGTGTTTTATCCTGAGTGTTTGAATGTGGCGTGTACAATGTAACTATGATAAATAAAGTATTAAACATTAAAATGGTAATGGCAGGCGGGTGAAGGGGCAGATTATTATTTCTGGTGCACATGGTTGAAACTTAACATAGTGTCATTTTTTATATGTTTAATTCCCACTTTAAACTTTAAGCATTTGTCAAGAGGTCGCCAAACTGTACACGGTTTAAAAGGTTTAAGAAAACAACCTGGTTGTGTCTAATTTCTTTTTGTGAATCCATAAAAAATAAATTCTGTTTGAGTTTCATGTTGAGTTTCTCTAACATTTCCTCAGCACACTGACAGATACTTTTGTCAAGTTTGTCGCAGAAAAAGAAAAACACGATAAGGACAACACATTTCAGACGAGTGAAAAAACTGCACCTGATTCAGGTTAAAGAGATTGATTGGATTTTTGGAAATGAGGTTCTTTGAACCCACCATAAGTGTTTCAGTGAGCCATCAGAGTTACAAACCCATCTTTGTCTCAGCTGAGGAAAGATGGGTTTATTTTCACAAAGAAAAGATCATATGAGGCACAAACTGAGTGACATCTGTCAGCCTGTGAGAGGCTACAAATTCATGAGTAAGTTTTTGTTGTTGACCAACTAAAACGACTGCAAGGCGCATCAATGATTCATCCAGGAGGTCGGAGAAGATCCCAGAGCGAGAGCTGAAGCACTGCAGGCCTAGCAAGGGTCAAAGTTCATGAGTCAAAGGGACTAGATAAAATGGGGGCGTGCCAAGAAAAGAAACACTGCAGAGCAAAAAGAACACAAAGGCACAAATTTAAAGCTTTTCTACTCAGAAAAAAAGAAAAAATCGTCACGATCCCCAAGAAAACATTTTATGAACTGATGAAACAAAATCAAACTTTTTTTGATGTGTGTGTTTTTACTTTTCGTATTAAAAAGCAGCCCCTTGATCTACGCTTTGCTTTGCTCAGAGGGTCTGGACCCTCGGTAATTGAGAAATGATTGCTTGCTGGAAGCGTGGACTCTGAAGTTTGAAACGATTGGATCTGATTTTACAAAGTCGCTGACGTTTGGCTGAGGCGTTGTTCATGTCCTGTTTTCTTTGCTGGAGCTCCACCAGGTTTGGAAAGTGTTGAGTAAATGGAACCATGTTTCAAGAAATGTTGGTCATATTAACTCAAGTTTTCTTCGTCTGATAATAAAATTTGTTTTCTGATCTGAAACATTCAATTTGGATTAAAAAAAAGGACAAAAACTGAAGAAAAATGCAACAGGAAAAATACATCTAACTTTGTGAAATAAAACTAAAATTTCAGATGTATCAAGCAACATTTACACTGCTGCTATTTTATTTGTGTATTTTTATTGCAAAAAGGCCCTTTTGTCTTTGTCTATAGTCCTGAGTAACCACAGAAGGAAAACGAAGCGTGTCAGAATCATCCTGAAGTAAAGAGAAAGCAAAACTTTAGAGTGACTTGAACAGTAAGCTTTTTACAACAGAAAAAAAGGATTACGAAAATAAGGTTTTAAAATTACGACAATAAAGTCATAATATTGTGAGAACTGAGACGCAAAACAATCAGTTTTATGACTGCAGCAAAGTGAAGAACATTGAGCATCTTGTGAAGTTATACTTAGCTATAAGTCTTACAGATAAGGAAATACTTAACCTGTTAACACGTCTGCTGCTGATAATAACATGTTTGTAATGTCCAATCTCAAAACATTACGACTTTATTCTCATATCATTTTTTACTTTATTTTCTCTTAACCTGGCCCTAATACTCGTTACCTTTTGCTTCAGATAGTTATTCCGACCAGGTTCACTGGTGTTTAGCGTTGGATGTGGAGAAATGGACCGAGGACACACAGTGTAAGTCACCATTGAACTCTGTTTATATTCCTCATATGCAAAGCTGAAGCAAGTCATTTTGTTCTGGCAGCAAATAAGATACTGACTGCTTGCATCTACTAGCCACAACCCTGCTTTAAGAAATCAAACAAATAAACTGTGTAAATGTTTAATTTTGCAGACATGTGTACATCATGTATAGATGATTAACTGATTGTGAAGGCTGTTGGGTCAACGTACCATAAAAATTACTTTGATTTGTTTGTTTGTTTTGGTGAAGAAGGTGTTTTGACCTGATGAATTATGTATTAGCTGCACACACATCCAGTAATGTATGCATAGCTACGTTGTGTGTGACTGATCCTAAAATCTTTATGAAAATATCACTTCTACCTGCTGTACATTTACATATAAGAGAAAACACAAACAGCTGGAGGCAGCAGGAGGAAACCAGCAGGGAATGCCGTGTGGATGAACTCTGAGCAAACAGCAGCAAGGACTGATTTTAGTGTGGGACTAGATCAAGTCACATTATAGAGCAACATCATGGACATAATTACTTACTCTGAGGCAATAACCACTCTGTTAAAAAGTCAAATCAAGTTTATTTGTACAACACATTCCCTCAACAAGGCAGCTCAAAGTGCTTTGCATCATAAAAACAATCGATTATGAAGCGAAAAGGATATTGGCAGAAATTATTTGGCAAGTGTTTCATTCCAAAAACACGATTAGAAGACAAACTTGTTACTCTAAATTAAACTCGAGGCCCGTGGGCCAAATCCAGCCCGCCACAGCTTTTTATGTGGCCGTCTAGATTCAAGACTTAACACTAGGTGTGCTTAACTATTATGTTATCAATTAAGTCAATGCAGTTTTATCTGTTTACTGCCAAATTATATCAATCAGTCCCTCCAGTTTCTTGAGAATTATTGTGGAAATTCATACAAAATCTAAAATTCACACACTTTTTTTGCGCTAATGCATAATTGGGAGTTTATTGCAAATTTTTCTCAAAAATTGTCGAAAACTTTCTTACTTGTACTAAACAGCTGCCTCAGCCTTAATTGATGTCCTATCATAGTCAATGATCTATACAGCGAGTAATTAAAAAGTTACATTTACTGTGATAAATAAATGCAAATATGTCCAAGTTGGTACCACTTTGGTTTTATTGCAAAAAATAAAAATAAAAAATCACAAAATGTATCACGAAATCATGGAGGGACTGAAAAGATGTTCAATAATATTTAATTTGAAGAATTCATTGAGATTTTAACAGTTTGTGAACAGGTTTTATCAATACATTCTGGCACAACCGGCCCTTTAAGAGCCTTCATGATCTTGATTTGGCAACCGGCCCTTTAAGAGACTTCATGATCTTGATTTGGCAACCGGCCCTTTAAGAGACTTCATGATCTTGATTTGGCCCAAAACGAAAATGAGTTTGAGGCCCCTGATCTGAGATGTGGATCTATGCATAGTTGCTTTTTTTCCAGGCCATGGCTGCTGGAGTCAAACAGTAAGACAGAAACTCAAACTTCTGATTATACTTTGCTTCACTTTTTTCCCTGATATGTCCATCATTCTTTTAAAGGGTAAAGAAATTAAACATCCCTGGTGGAAAATCTGTACTTTCCTTCACTCCAATCTTTATGTGTGCAGGTGAATTAAAACCTTTTTGAAACGCAGATTTAACTTTTGGTAAATTACCTCTTTTGCACTTTATGAGGTCCAGAGGAGCCCAAAGCATTTCACACTACAGTCCTTCACCCATGCACACACACATTCAGCCATTCACCCATGCACACACACATTCAGCCATTCACCCATGCACACACACATTCAGCCATTCACCCATGCACACACACATTCACACACTGATGGCGGTGAGCTGCTGGACCAAGGAGCCAGAAGTGCATTTCCCTTTTAGCACTTATACAATTGTAATTAAACTATCTCAAAGTAAGGAGTTTATTAAAAAATCTTATCCAAGAAACAAAATGTTCATTCCCTTCTCCTCTGGCAGAAGGCTGCGGAGCATCAGGTGCTGAGGAACAGCTTGTTCCCCGAGGCGGAGAGACTCTTAGCTGGAGCTCAAATGTAGCCTCCAAAACAAATAAATTGGCTCAATAATTGTTCATTTGTACAGTTCACACTATCGCTGTGAGTTGTCAATATTAGTCCCTTTTGTTTTTAGTTTTATGTATGTATGGCTGCTAGTCTAGCATGTGTCTTTACGTGTCTTCTTTGTGTGAGATCTTGAAAACTCAATTGTGTGTTGTATCATGCAGAAGAATATTTGACACAATAAAAGAAAAATAATGTTGAAAGAAGTAGCTTTCAGGGTGATTTGTTGTTTTTTGCAAATTCAACTCTGGACAAGCAACTTTTGGAAAGACGCTGAAGCATTTTCATTCAGTCTGATGGATTTATTGCCAGAGGAAAACATATTTGGAAAGCTGCAAAGAGTGCAACCTTTTGTTGAAAGTTTGAGCCTGAATACGAGTTTATGCCTCCAACCTGTCTTCACCACATTTTTACCTGAAGTGGAGCCCATTAATTACTAATAAATATTTACTTTTTGTACTGCATGGACGACTCTCAACACAAATTCAGGATGACCTCTATATCCTAACAAACGAGAACACATTCAGCAAACACATTCGTTAGCGGTGAGAGCATTCCAAAAATAAATTGCAATCAACGAACATTTACATTCAAAATGATTGTAAAAAAAAATTAATTGTGTTTTATTTAAAGATTTACAAGGATTTGTATGGAGAAAATGAGGAGAAAGTATTTGTCTGTATTTTATGAGGGTGAATTTGAGTTTAATTTAAGTTTTGATGGTCAGATATTAAATCTTCAATTTCATGGAAGATGTGAAAGCCGAGATTTTTTTAATTTTTTTTTTTTATTATTATGATTATTTGAACTGAGATGGAGCAGCAGTCAATGAGTGCCACCTTCAAAAAGCAAACACCGGTGTGATTATTGAATAAATGATCAAGCGCGGCGTCTGAATATATAAAAACTAAATCTAGTTTCACTCAAAGGATCCCTGACCTTTAGCAGCTGGAATTGGAAAATTTACAGCTTGAAATCGCAGCCCTGCGTACGTGTTGGACTCCCAAATGGATTCCAGGTCCCGGGTCCCGCCTCCAACTGAATAGGAAGTTGCATAAATGAGCAGCACAAGTTCGAACATCTAATTTTGGAGCCAGGACAAAGACGCTGCGAGGAGCCCAGTCGAACTGGAATCAATCAAATGCGACAGCTCTATTGTGGAAAGCACTTAAACCCCAAAACAAACGCCAGCCGAGGTTTACGGAGCCACCGACACGAAGGAAAAGGAAAAAAAAAAAAAAAAACACTGTTCGCTTCTGTGCAACCGCAGTGAGAGATTATATATAGGTGGGGTGTCGATATTACATAAACGCCATGACACGCCCGGTGAGCACAATACAAATCAGGGCAGTGATATTAATCAAACATGCCAGAAAGGGATTACAACCATTTCCCCTGATTGCAGCGGCCGCAGAGAAAGATTAAATCGGTCTTTGTAATGTGATCGGGTTCCTTTCGCTTTAAGGAAATAACAGTTTAGAGTCGTAATCAGCAGACAAACTTCAGACTTTTCTTTTCTTTTCTTTTTGTTCTGGTGCACTTCAGATTTGAACATTACGGCCAAAGGAACTTAATTAACAAAGGCAGCAAACACTTACTGCCAACGCCGAGCTCCCGCTCTCTGGCCAATAAAGATTATTCAGAGAGGACGGCTATCCTGTTGGTATTGACGAAAGTAAGAAGAAAATGGAGAATTAGACTTTTGACCGAAGTGGTTTTATTCCCAGTCGATAGTTTTGGGCGTTAAAGGTCTATTTGTGTCACATCAAATTACAGCCTTTTGTCAGAGTTCAAAGAGCTTTTTTTTTAAACAAGTAGCATATTTTAGACAGGTTTAAATGCTAATAAGCATTTTTTTTTCCCACATATAGATGTAATTTACACCTTGTCAGGGTTTGCACAAACCAGCCAACTACGCCAGACGTTTTCAAAAGGAATTTGTAATTTATTTACAAAAATGTTTGAAAAGGGGATAAATTGGGCCCCAAAAAAAAAGGTCAACATAACAACATGACATAGCATAACATATTAAGTTTCCCATTGGGATCAATAAAGTATCTTTGAATTTGAACAGAGTTCTGCTACTAACACAAGGAACTTGAGCACAAACTAGCAGAGTAAAAACTACCTTTTTTTTCTACATCTCTCTACGGATGGCTTTTTGCACTGCTTCATGAAGGCGTGGATTATTGACGTTTTAAATTTAAAAAATTTCTGCCAGTTCCAACATTTGGCAGTGACATATGTAATTCCAGTGCGACGCTATGAAGCTTACCAGAAATTGTAACAATTTTTGTTATTGGTCTGAACATCGGTCTGTGTCTGTCAGACTTTCGTGACTCCAGTAAATCACAGCGGGATCAATAAATGGAGGAAACAGAATGGAAAACTTTCCCACTTGTGGCCAGCTCACAGACATTTTCCTCGGAGTACACTGACGACTCATCCAGACGGTCACAAAATAAGCCAGAACAACATCTGAAGCACTGCAGGCCCCAGAGTCTCACCCAAGGACAATGTTTATGCTTCAACAGTAAGAAAGAGACTCTACGAAAATGACATTGCATTAGAGATCCCCAAAGCAAAAAGATTAAAATACAAAAGGTTGCATACCAACTTACCTGACACCTATTCAAGATTAAAACTAGAAATGCATAAAACAAATAAAACAGTTTGGATGAGAACTGAAATGTGAGCCAGAAAGAAACAACCAACATGTGCAGCTTGTAATACGGAGAGGAGCAGCAGGAGGTACAGGAGAGCTGCAGAATGATAAAACATCGAAGGGCTGGAGAGGAGAAAAAAAGATGGTACTCTAAACAGATCGAGAGTTTTTTTTTAAATTAATAATTCATTCTTTATAATGGCTTAAAAGGAAGCCTGTGCGTCAGAAACCCACTGTCACGGTGGGACGGTTTTATTTTGAGAATCAAATGGATGGACACACCAAGGTTTATTGTACAACATTAACTCTTGATAAGAATTTGCTTAACCATCAAATGAATGATATGAGGAAGTGGAGAAAGTGAAAGTGTTAATGTTGGACAGATAAGTTTTGGTTTTCTTGATTGATCCCAACTGGCTATTTGTTGAGCAGGCGGTTCGGCAACGCACAAGACCGGCAACGATGAACCGATGAATGTCAGTGGCTTGAAATGAGTTTCCATGGTGAGCATCAGAGGGAAAGTCACAACCAGGAAGTGACCCAAGGGTGACTCTGTAAGGCAGTGCTTCCCAAACTTTTTCTCCTGGGCCTTCCCCCACCCCCCACACACACAATGGTTTCCAAACACTTTCAAATTTAAAAGCTAGCAAAGTAACTAAAGACCTGAGACAGTTCTTATTTCTTTCTCTCTTTCTCTTCGGTTTCCTTTAATTACGACATTTAAATCATATGCCAGTGACACATAATCTCCTTTCTTACAGGTTAGTTTAATCTAGTTTAGACTTTTAATTCTCAGAAACTAACTAGATTAGTCTATCTAGTTTAGAGTAGCCTAAACTACTCCAAACTATAAACTGGTTTAGTCTAGTTTATATATCATTTTCAGGCTGTATTGCTTAATTTAATAACTTCAGTGAAACATTGTTGACAGATCTGTTCTCCTATAAAGACAAAGTTAATGCCAGTAAATTTGGTCATCAAATATGAGTGTTTTTTTTATTCACTCATGGAAACAGCTATGCTTTATTAATGTTTATTTATTCCGAACGTTAAATGTTTTCTCCTAATCCCTGCCAGAAGAAGGTAAACAAGCCTTTCTAGGAGATAAACTGAGACCACCATCCCTCTTCTCCATGTTAAGTGCTTTGAACTATAGACCTAAAATCATATTTTTTTTTATTTACAACACTGGAGTTGTGGCTGAACGTTTCCCCATCCGCTCCGTTCTCTTCGGCGAGTTCATCCCTGATGAGCTCAACGTGCTTCAGCCGCATAGCTCAACAATCTGATTTATTGTACTTATTAACTGATCCCGAGCTGTTTCTGCAGAGTTAAGTGATCGATGTCTCATTAATTTGTAATGTCTGCAACAGCTTCAAATGAAGACAGGGACAAATGTGGCTTTCTTTGACATCTGGCTCAGACTTTCATAAAAGTTAATAACGTGGCCAGCCATCCTTCAGAATGCCGTACCCATTTCCAGAGTGCAACAACTATTTGTCTTAAACACCCTCGTCGAAATAGATGGCCTGCACTTTGTGTCACAGATGTGCTTGACGAGAAAGGACGAAATGAAGAGTAACGGCAGGTTGTGCTTTAGATGAAAACATAAGCTAAGCAAATAACTAAAAAAAAAAACAAAATAAAGCATTTTATGCTTTTCTGGATGTGGTAACTACATGTTCCATTAGTTGATCTTTTTTCTCCAAAGCCTGAACTGATGTTCTTCGCTGGTAACTCAGATGTTGCCATTATTACTTATTCATATTCCCTTATTTCATATTCTTCCATACCGGTTTAGTGGAGCACCCAGGTGGAAGTCAAAAGCTTCCTGATGCTTTTGTGGAAAATTTAGAGCAAATCAAATTGTCACAACCATTCAACAGTTTAAATACAAAGTATTAGCCAGCTGCACCAGCTGCAAAGAACTTAAAGCTGAAAGAAAGTTGATTGCTTTGTGAAAACTTACAAAGTGTTATAACTCCAAATCCTCAGAATGACAGAGGAAGGGCATTAGTGTATTATTATAGAGCAGTTCGTGTCTATGCACAAGTTAGGGTTTCCTCTTAAAGAGAATTAAAAGTTTAGATTTGGTCATCAAAACAAAAACACCATGCTAGAGATGGGAAGTCCAACTCTAGTCACTGGTTCTGCATACAAAGAATTGACTATGACAGTTTACAAAAAGCCCTTCATTTACTGTCACTTGTATTTTAAATGCATTTTTCAACTACAACTCACTTCATTGCATTTTGCTGTTAAAATAGACAATTTGTTATTTCATATTTTGCTGAAACCTTTAAGTTGAATACAGCAAATGAATCAAATCACTTGTATCATCATTTTGCATTATGTTTCATTTTTGTACTTTTTCCCACTCTGCTGGCATTTAGTCCCTACACACTGCAACGTGTGGCTCTAATTGACTGCACGGTCATCAGTGTAGTCAGCTTCTTTGAGCCGACTCCAACAACACATCAAAACACTGTGCAGCTAATTTATCTAGAACTGATTATTAGGTCTGTACAATAATAATAAAAAAATAAAACATTACTTTTTTGCCAAGAGAATGGCATTGCTTTTTCCTTTCTCTTTTCTGCATGACATAGGGCAGTGGAACTCAAACAAACTTTCTAAGTATCTTATTTCTGATTGGATTTTAAATACCTGGGACTTGGGACGTTGTAGCTCGCCAAAATTTGCATACAAACAAAATAACACTTTTACTGAAATTGCAAAAAAGGATCCCATTTTAACACATTGTGTAGATCCAGCGGAAACTCGCTTTATGAAATTAGAGTAAACATAAATAATCATAGGAGAAAATGAACATTTTCTTACCATATTGTAAAAATTTGAACTATAATTTGTTTTGTTTTTTTAGGGTGTCCCCTGAAAAACTCTGGTTTTTGGAACTGCTACTCTTATCTTCGACCCTGTTCGCTGGTTTATGTCAACAGTGTCACAGTTTCAGAAAAATGAGGCCTTAGGGACTTTGTGTTTGTTTAGCAACAGATTTGCCAGTCAACCACGTTCTTCTGTTTAGAGCAGTAAAAGTAAATAGTGGAAGTGGCCCATATGTCGTGTGAAAAAATGTGTGTGAGAGAGAGAGACAGAGTTTGCTTTCTTTCTGGACTTATCTCACAACACGCTTCTCTGTCAGGATGAAGGAAATAAGTCCTATTTGGGATCTGTGCTCCTTGTTCTAGCTGCCCTTTCGCCCATCTGGACTGTTTGCCCGATCTCTGAGGCTTAGATTACAGACCAAGCAGCTATACTCTACTTTATCTTGAGACCTGATTATGAAGTGTGTGTAAACTCTCTAATCCAGCCACCAGAGTTTGGTTTTCAGCATATAGATGCTTTACCTTTGTGAGGGTCCTGCAGGCGAAACAGTCCCCAGTAAACACACACCTGCCAATCCTCAGTTACATTTTATCCAAGAGAATCTAAATGAATCAAGTCTCTGGAGAGGATCTCCAGGGTAACCCTGATGATGCAATCCATCCCACTCACTCACCAGTCTATCTCCTCCACAGAGTCTAACCAGAAAACGCAGACGCTGCTGCCGACCAACTTGCTCATTCTGTTGTTTGGAAATAAAGAAATATTTCACCTACCCCAGGGTGTGGTTCTTGTTATTTGTCCAAATCACAAGTTGTATATAGACACAACTTCACAGAAAACCGTGAAGTTGTGTCTAATGCTAAGCTAATGCTAAGCTCTGGAGTCCCAAGGCCGCTCTCTCTCCTATGCATCTAGTACTCCTCTGTGGGAAACCAGGCTGGTTCTGTTCTACTCAGGAACAACGACCTGCTCCACTCTCTCACTCTGCGTGTTTCTTTGATGGCTCGGTACAAGGCTCGCCCTCTGATGCCAAGACCTCTATGTTGTCAGCAAAGCCCTGGCAACCAAGTCCTTTAGCCTCTGCTGCGAGGACACAATATCGCTGTCTTTTTCTGTCAAGAGCTTCTTGTACTGAGCCCTCAAAGGGAACTGTGTGTTCAGCAACATATGGGTTTTGTAGTTGTTTGTCTCTACAGGGATGTTCTGCTTAGGCATCAGGGGACACGACCACTTCCTCATGTTATGAGCCAATCATTCTTTTCATTTTCTGCATGTTGTGTGGAAGAAATCCTTCATAATTACTTTGGCTACAAAGGACAAGGCATTAGTACAATCTGTACACACCGGAGTAAAGTTTACTGGGCTGCTTAGACGGATCTGTGATTTATTTATAGATCTTTGTTTTGTATTCTAAGTCATACTGACCAGTGACAACAGGACTAGTTTGATCAAGATGAGCTGCTTTTTGGTTTCTTTGTGAGATCGTTGGATCTTGTCACATTTGAGTAAAAAATTTCACCAGATTTTCTTACACCTTGGGTTACTGGCTCTGCATATTGTATTTAGTTTTGTTTTTTTGTTTTTTTTAGAAATGTTGCATATTTATTTTACCTGCAAGCCTTTTAAATCTGGGTTTGCATTTTTTTTATAGGCAAAAAAAACACAGTTTATCATATTCATAAAAACAGAAAAATACAATGAGAAACAAAACAAGTGACGTTAGATGGAGGCTCTTATAGAGTTTATGACATCCTGGCACAAAGAAACAGCCATCAGTAAAATGTAAGAGCATAAAGAGAGTTCTTCACTTTTTCCACATTTTATGTTACACCCTAATTCCAAATTATGTTAAATTGCACCACACATAACTGTAGTATGAGTATGAGAATTTCACTTTCACTTCTTATGCCTTCTCTAAAATAGCTTAGCCCTTATTTGAAGAGCGTATATAGACAAATGTGGTCATGGGATGTTTTACTGAAATGCATGGTGAATAAGTAATTCTGTCATTGTAATCATATATAATTATTGATCTAAGTAAGTTGAGAATTTTTCACAGTTTCACACAACCTTGAAACAAAATGCTTTGGTGTAATTTTTGACTTGTTTTGTGTTCTTGAATGCAGCCCGTCGTCGCCACCTCCCAATGTCATGAACAGTGAAATAGTTTGACAGAAAGTGGTATTGAATGATAATCAGTGTTTTTATAAGAGTTAAATTATTTTTCTTTTGCAATACTAACTGCTCATCAATTCATTCAATGGTGACCCTGTGTCTTGAAGTTTCCAAAGTGTGCATTAATCTCAGGTCTCTTGATCAAGAGTCTTCAATAAATGTCACTAACGCTGAAGGAGTTACCCAAACCCAACCTGCAGGAATAGACATCCAAATCATAAATCCAATGCTAGCATGCGTGTTAAGCTAACAGATGGACACACAGGCATACTTACGTGGGAGACGTGGATTCCTCCAACACAGAGCCTTCTCAAATTACAAAAATAGTCCATTAGCATAATTATGGCCATTAGGAAGCCAACAAAGCACAAAATTAATATTCAGTTCATAACCAAGCTGAAGGCAAGATGGAGTTTATTGCATGCTAAAATATGCATTTAAGTCATGTTTGTATTTAATATAATCCCAGCTGCCTCTCCTGCTTTGCTCAAGCATCCACTGTTGTCTGCCTTAAGTTTCGTTTCATTTTTTTATGTCTCTCGGAAACTGCAAACAAAGGTTTCCGTCTCAACATCCCTGGGCGCACGGTGTGGCTGCGTCTTATCAAGACGCCGAGGAGACATCAGTAAATGAGAAAACATGCTTTGTCTTTTCAGTCGCACACAAGTCTTTCTGTCAACTTTTCAATGCCGAGACTTCAGAGTGGTATTCTTACATTATTCATGCACACGGATGTTAATTATTCAGTGTGTTATCAATAGCCTGAAGTAGTAATAAACCCAATGGCTTATAAAAAAAATAAAAAATACAAAAAAACACCTCCAAAATAAGCCATTCAAAACCACATTAAATATTTTATTTTTAAAATAAAAATGGATTCAATACAGGTCCTTTCAGTTTAGTTTTCTAACACACCTGCTACCTTTAGGTTTAACAGGTAACATAGCTGTTACCCTTCAAGGTAAATTACTCTTTGACTGTGTTTATATACCAACAATTATGTTTCAGTTATACTATCAGTGAATTTGTATATGTGACAGAGGGTTCCTGTATCTTTAATTAGCGCTCTCACTGATGACTGTATGTTGAAGCACAGCAGACTTAGAGTCGTTTGAAACGTGTTCGTCAGGATTATCCACCGGGATCCATTTATACAGATCAATGTGCACATTGATCTGTATAAATCAACACACAAAACCTGTCCAGAGAAGTCCGTTTTTAACTTTCTTATTCTTTTTTTTATAATAAAATATGAAATATAAGTAGACAAAAGTGTATTATACAGATGAAGGAAAACTGGTGAGGGGAAACTTTTTGGTAGCACTTTATTTGAAGTTGTGTGCGTAAGGCTGACATGACGCTGTCATAAACATGACATAACATCTGTTATGAACATAAAGGAGTCTTTATGGATGTCTATTACATGAAGTGTAGTTCGGTAAATAATGGCACTTTTAATGCAAAGTTGCTTTAAAGGTCACATTAAAGTCCATTAAAAGTGCCAACTTTGCATTATTTGATAACTTTATACACTTTACTGCAAAGTTGGGACTTTTAATGGACTTTAATGCAACTTTTAAAGCAACTTTACATTAAAAGTGTCATTATTTACCGAATTACACTTCATGAGAGCAGTCAAACATTCATGAAGACTTCATCATCTTCAGATGTAACGTCATGTTTATGACAGTGTCACGTCAGTCTTTTGCACACCCTTTCAAATAAATGTTACCAACTTTTCTAATTCTAATTCTACGTTGATAGTTACGTTACAGTCTATTTTTACTATTGGTTGGTAGTATTTTTATTTTTTTATTTTTTCACACAAAAAAAATACTGTAAACTGAAGTTTGGAATATTTCGTCATACCACAAGTGTTTTTTTTTTTTGTTTGTTTGTTTTTTTTTTGTTGTTGTTGTTTTTTTTTATTTAAAGCTTTAATTTAATCCCCCAGAAAACATTTGTATAATAATATTGGAAAGCTATGAGTAAGTATTCAGAGCCTGCAGGTGAATGCTGCGGTGCTGATGTAAAGCAACAACAGCACTGGCAGGACATAAAAAAAAATAAAAAAATTTAAAAAACATGGTAAATTTATCAGCTGGGCAAACCAGGTCAGTGAAGTGGAAACTGAGTCATGTTGTTAGTGTGTGCAGCAGCTGGAGCCGACTTTCTGGACTCACCTCAAGTCATCTGTCCGTCAAACTTCAAGATCCTATCTCATGATTTTAAACTTGTCTATGCGTATGTATGTGTTAATGTCAAGACATTTTCTTTCAGCATACAAAGGGTAGCGTCGGGTCAAAAGATTTTGAATTTGAAAACACTTTCATATGGCTGGGTATGTTTGACATGCCTCTAATGTGCAGAACAGCAGAGGTGACGCCTCGACCAGGAGAGATCGCCCTGCAGAAGATAATTACAAGAGCAAGTGGTCTACATTTCAACCACTTTGGGGACATATATTCAAATATAACCTTGTGTACATTCGTCAAGGAGTGTGATTGTTTGGATTTAAAGGATTTAACAAACATGATCATTTTTAGAAGTTACTATGAATGATTTGGGCAAATTAAGTAATTAGTATGTTTTTTATATGAATATCCTACTTATTTGTGAAGAATTGTCATTAACATTCAAATTTATTTATTTATTTTTTTCCATAAGTGAAAGCATTCAGTAACTAAATCTTTAAAGTGTCTTTACACACATCTTTGTTTAGCATTTTGAAATAACTCCTCATTCAAACCGTGAAAGGATTAGAAGAAACACACTTGGTGTGTTTGGTTGACAGTAAAACGAGTCAAAGTGAAATACAATGTATTTCACTTCGTATTTAAACACACAGTTCTGTGCAGTTTGGACAATTCTACAAAATTGCATTTTTGTGTTTGAGGTTATTTGAAAGGAAAAAAATGCAAAAACCTAGAGCATATTTTTCTGGCAAAGGAGCTTAAAAATAAAGCAAATCTCATATTCCTATAAAGGAGGTTTTGTGGCTGTTAGAAACTTTCAACACTTAAAACATTAAAGGCACAAGCACTTCATTATTCTCCATGCACTGAACGCATCATTTCACTTAAACACAAAAACAGTCTGAAAGTGTGCTTGTAAAGTGAAACTCCTCACTCGTTAAAAAGGCAGAGATACTGGCAAATGTTCATCATTTTCTTGTATTGTTTTCTTTTGCAGAACACAAAATTACAGAACGCTATTAAAGAGAAAGAGAAGCACAACTGCTTCCTTTCTCGTTCAACAACATGAGACGATGTTGTGCCTGCTTGTTTTATTTAATGGCATCAACAGACAACAAATTAAATGACTCCTGACGCTCACACTGAATCCTTTTCATGCATTTAAACAAGAGGCG
>NW_006800414.1:0-20905 GCF_000485575.1 Poecilia formosa
AGAAAATCCCTGCCCACCTCTTGCCACTCCATAAATATTTTTCTAGATCCACCCCTGGTTGACAGAATGCTGTGTCCAAACCTCTCAATGGAAAGTCTAGTGGAAGAGATGAGTGTGGGCTTTAATGTATTATCAAACAGAGAAGATTTAAGAATCTAGCAGAGAACCAGAAAGAGTGGAATGAAGAGGAAGTCACCACGTCACAAACCACCACATTCAGATGCTTCTGGGAAGACGGGCTACATCTGTCAGATTCCTCGGGTCAAGCCACTTCTGAACCTGAGAACTTAAATCCATGAGCTTGACAGTTTCCCAGTGATCCAAAGTCTCTTTCAGATGAAAGTAAAGTTTGTATTTTATTTTGAAATCAAGGTTCTAGAATGTGGAAGAAGAGTGGAGATGCACAGAACCGAGGCTTCTTCAGGTCCAATGTGAAGTTCACAGTCAGCAAGGATTTGGGGATTCGTGTCCTCTGCTGGCGTTGGTCCCAAGTCAATGCAACCATCTTTTATCAAAACCTTTTGAAGCACTTCCTGCTAGGCCTGACATATTTAACTGAATATTCATCTATTGTTGTCGGATCAATAACTAGTGTGGTGAGGTTGAGACTTTTGTTTACAGTTTTTCTTCTATATGTGCAGCAATTCACTTGAATTTTCATGCTAAAAATGCTAAAGCTAAGAGCTTGCATTTTCAGTTTGAGAGCAGGATTTCATACCTTTATAATGTGTGCACTCAAAATGCATGTGTTTCTTCAAATACAGTCTTTTTAATCCCCCTCATTAAGTAATGAGGTAATCATTAAGTAATGTGGAGACTCATTAAAGATTATTTTTTTATTGATCTCATGTTATATTGTAATTTTCTGAGAAACACATTGTAGGATGTTATGAGCTGTAAAACAGAAAAATACAATATTTCACTCTGCGTACTATTGTCATACCAACTTTGGCCATAAGGTGTCATCCTAGCTCTCTTCCTTAGGGCTTTTATACTTCGTCAAATTAGTCTCCATCTCCATCTCGTAGCATAAACCAGAACATGTAGTTCAAATTCTATCAACTGATCACATTCAGTCTCAGTGTGTTTTCAACCTTATCCAAGAATTTCTCCTTGTTTGTTTCTTCTTTAGTCGGAGAAAGCTCATCTTTACTACAATGTTGTTTCTTCAGTGCTTTTTAATCAATCATTAGTAAATGGGGCTCCAAAACATGTATTTTTAAAAAATCCAAATATAAAGACAGGTCAGTATTTCGGAATTAAACTGGGAAGAACCAACTTTAAAAGAAGAATGAAAACACATGAAAATGTCTGATCTTGTTGGTAAGAACACACTGGATTTCTAGTTGCAGCTCTCACCTTCATGGTACTGATTCACCTTTGAGAAGGGAAGATCAAAGTCTTTTGGAGGACGACTGGGGAATCAGAGGTAATTAGCTGCTAAACTCATTGTGATGGCAATCAAAAGCTTTTCTGTATTCACTTTAAAACCAAAGTACCAAAAGATCCCAAGCAGAACATAAACTGAAGCAGCCTGGTGAGAACGAGTTTATGGAAATAGGAAAACCTACAACCTTCCTGCAATCAGAAGGTTGTAGGTTTGAGTCCAGTCACATGATGATTTGTAAATGCAAATGGGTAAATGTGTGCAACTGAGTGGTCAGCTTAACTGGAAAAAAGACTCCATCCACCAACACACTAAAAACCTAAACTATGAGGGAGACAATACAGACAGAAGCAGAGTTCATCCTGTGTCATCCTAGACGAGAATCGGTTCAGGTGTTGACACTGTTCTTGTCAGAGCTTGTTGAGGCTGCCTCCATATCAGAAAAGACAAAAATGCATTAATGCAAATTTTGTGAGATAAAACTGACCCTTAGCCGTCATCAAAAAGCAGTGTTGGTTTGCCCTGGTTCTGCCCGGGGGCCCCAGATGAATGATGCTGGCCCTGTAAAACACACTCCTCTGCAGAATCAGTCAGGTCTGGGCTACCTCACTCCATCTCTTCCTTTTTTGCTGTGTGTGTTCGTGTGCAACACTGTGGTGAAGTGAGCTCCTTGGCATTGTTGCCATGGTGAATTTTTGACCAGCCAATCAAAGCTTACACAGCAGTGTAATTGTCACTTGTGTGTGTTTGTGCAAATGTGTACACACATGGTTATGTAAAGCTCATACTACATAAAGACGTGAAGAGATTGCATTTCTATACCAAAACGTCTCTGGTGTCTCTGCACCCGCCCCCGGTTTGTTTGGCTTCCCAGCGCTCCCTCTTCTTATTGCCATGGAAACTCAGCTGAAATTGCAGTGTTGCAGCTGCAGAGAGGAGATCCGGTGGAAACCAGGGAACGAGGAAGACAGAAGGGATGCTTTTGTATATTTTTGATTTAAATGTCTAATCAGGTGATGTGGAGGTCATCGTTCCCACATCAGTCCTGCATCTGCACAGAAATCACGTCAGCAGCTCTGTCCCTGCTGTCTGTCCCTCCCTCTGACTGAGGGGGTGAAGAAGCTTTCCTTGAAAAGCTCAGCCCACTCTAACAGGCACTAAACACTGCTGTGCTTCTCTTTCCCTCTCCTGACTCAAACCAATCCAGATTTCAGTGACCTTATAATGTTCCACGTTGGCCCTAATCACTGTCACTCAGTCAGCTATTAATAGCAGGGAACACTTCCATTAACACATCCCCTTCCTCTGCTCTCATCCCTCATAGTGATTATCATGTGAGCTGGCAATCTAAGGCTAATCATCACTTTGACAAAAAGCATTGACTGCAGAAATCAAAGCTTTTCATAGCAATTATCACACTTACAGTGTTTTGCAAGCGTTCTTGAGCCCTTGAACTTTTTTTTATTTTTTTTACACATTTTAACT
Source organism: Poecilia formosa (assembly GCF_000485575.1). Classification (NCBI taxonomy): domain Eukaryota; kingdom Metazoa; phylum Chordata; class Actinopteri; order Cyprinodontiformes; family Poeciliidae; genus Poecilia; species Poecilia formosa. The sequence continues at coordinate 2,873 of NW_006800414.1, forward strand.
AGGATTTTATGTGATAGAACAACACAAAGTAGAGCATGATTGGAAGGAAAATGATGCCTAAATTGAAACTAACATTAGAACAAGAAAGCTTGTTTGTTCTACAAAGCTCACTTTAACACAAACTGTAGGAGTGTTTCTGTATCAAGGTTTTGGTTAAAACAAGCTTTGTCTTTATTCAGTGAAGTTACTGACCATAGGGAATGTTTTCAGAAGTTTACTCAATTAAGAGTCCAATACTTAATATTTATATTACTCAAGCAAAAGTAACAAACACATTGTAGTAAAGCTACTCCTAAAACGATGTTGTTTTTGTTTTTTTGCAAAGTTTCTGAAGTAAATGTAACTAGTTACTACCCACCTGTACATGTTTGATCAGGACCAGAGGTCAACGACCTTTACATTTTGCCACAACAGGTGCATCAACTTTTATTATTATTGTTATAATATATATATTATTCTATTTTATTTTTTATATATCCATCCAACCGTTTTCTTTACACCCTTGTCCCTTAGTCGGGTCAGGAGGTGCTGGTGCCTCTCCAGCTAACGTTCTGGGCGAGAGGCGGGGTCACTCTGGACAGGTCACCAGTCTGTCACAGGGCAACACAGAGACACACAGGACACACAACCATGCACACACACACACACCTAGGGGCAATTTGGAGAGGCTAATTAACCTGACAGTCATGTTTTTGGACTGTGGGAGGAAACCGGAGAACCCAGAGAGAACCCACCATGCACAGGGAGAACATGCAAACTCCATGCAGAAAGACCCCGTGCTGGGAATTGAACCCAGAACCTTCTTGCTAGGCAACAGCTCTACCAACTGCACCACTGTGCAGCCTTATTTTTATATATATTTTTATATATTTTATTTTTTTTTTTTTATTCAAAAAAATCTACTTTTTGATAATGGAACATTCACCCATCCATCCATGTTACCTAACACGCTTCTCCTTGCAGGGTCACCAGGGGGTCATCAGAGGGTCACCAGTTCCCTTCGTTCACCTTGGACAGGTGGCAGCCCTGAACATTCACATTTTATAGCATTTCTTTAAGAAAAAATAAATAAAATTACTTTGCAACCTGAAGGCAAAAACATAACCACAAAATTATTCAGTGCATATACATTTGAGAAACTGCTAAGGAAACATTTATTTATTTATTAACTTTAATTTTTTAAAAAACTTCTTTATCATTTTGGTAACAGTTTCTCGTAGAGGATGTAGAGGTTGCAGGTCCCTGACCCAGACCGTTCCACTGCAGCTCCGGCAGTCTGTTCAGGTAGGTAAATCTCTGCCCAGTGAAGATTTGTAGCTCTAACAGGTTCACTGTTCCTGCTGAATCGTCCCTGCAGCATGATTTTCTCAACACAAAGTGTCAGAAATATTAGAGGGCGTTGCTCCTTTTTGCAAATGTCTCGTTCCTTCTGGCAATGGATTGTCAGCAACAAGAATGAATTTCTGCTTAGTGTCTTTCTGTAGAAACAAAATACAGTTTCTATTACAATAAATGCAGATCAGAGAAATATAACAAAAATTTTACAGAGTGTCTTTTGATATCAAACCTTTATTTTGTTACAGAAACACCACTGCAAAACAGAAACTTTGATATTTGTCAGTATCGGTACACTGAACTGATCAGTGATGGTACAGTAACAGTTAATTCTCTTCATCACATCAACGGTTAGCTGCTAGTCTGAACTCCACTGCATGTAGAAACCTTTCCGTTTCCTCTCAGCAAGGCAGTGCTTGTCTTCATGTGACACTTTGAATGTGGAAGTCACCTTATGGATGACATAGTGTCAGTTCAAGAGCAACTCTCACACATTACCCTTGTTCAACTTTGATCCCAGTTTCAATGTCTGAGCTGGTGGCTTTCTTAAAACACTCCATGGTCTGCATGTTGGCAAAGATGATGTGAAAGCACAAAACAGGCTGAGAAAAATCTCAGTTAGACACAATCTCTTCATCTGAAAGGCGTTTACTTCTCAGTGATGCAGCACACCTCACTCACTAAAGGCTGGGGAAAAGAAATGCTTAGGTTCTAATTCCAAGAATGGAGAAGAAATAATAAAAAAAAACAATCTTGCGCTACAGTGATTAATCACTGTAACTGTCATATAAAAAAATACAAGTTTTTTTCCATCTCTGAAGACTTTATGCTCCTCTATATAAAGACAATCTAAAATGCTTATTGTTTCAAGTCAATGATACACTGTCCTCAGAAATATAGACATACTTCTCAAAATGTGAATATTGTGAAAAAGTTGAATATTTCTTGTCAGAACAGACACTTTACACAGAGAGTGAAATAGTTCAAGTCCTTATGAATTGCAGTTTGGCTGCTTACAGTTTACAGACAATGAAAACCCAAAATGCAGTGTCTCAGAAAATTACATTAGATTAATGAAAAAGGATGTTTTAAACACAAATATGAAGCTGCTGGAAAGTCAGTTCATTTCTCTGCACTCAGTTCTTGATTGTGGCTCTTTTAGCATGAATTACTGCATCAACGCAGCGCAGCATGGAGGAGATCAGCCTGTGGTTCTGCTCAGCTGTAACGAAGTCCAGGTAGCTTTGATAGCTGCCTTCAGGTCATCTGCCTTGTTGGGTCTGGGGCCTCATCTTTCTCTTAACAACATCTCAGAGATTCTTTGTGGGGTTAAAGGTCAGGTCAGTCCTCCCCGTTTCTGGTACCACTTCTTCCTTCCACTCAACTTTCTCTGAATATGCTTGGATGCAACACTCTGAACAACCAGCTTCTTCAGCATTGACCTGCTGCGTCTTCCCCTCCTTGTGGACGGTGTCCATGACTGTCTTCTGGCCGTCTGTCCAGTCAGCAGATTGTGCAGCTGACTGACCCAGAGTGAGAGAGCGTTCAGGAAACCTTCAGCTGTTTGCAGGTTAATTCACTTATTATGGTGTCAGTTTCACCATGAGATTCTAAAATGTTCCTTTTTGTAATATTCACATTTCCCAAGACATTGAATTTTAGGTGTTCAGTATCTGTGAGCCATAATCATCAAAATGACAACATTTCCCTCTATGTGATTAATCTATTGATGTTTCACTTTCTGAAATGAGTAACAAAAATAAAATAAAATAAACTTTAACTCAGTGTGGAAGATGGCTGCTTGTACTGAGCCAGGTTCTGGTTCTGCTGCAGGTTTCTTCCTGCTAAACTGGACTTTTTCCTTTCCACTGTAACTACATGCATGCTCAGTATGAGGGATTGCTGCAAGTCAATGACTTGATGCTCTGCTGGGTTTACGTAAAAACGTTTTAAGCCACTTTGAATAATTAGTTGAACATACTGTACTGTTTGATAACTAGAATCAATTGGAATGTGTGTGTGATTGAACTGAAATGATTATTTTGTAAAGTCCCTTCAGACAACATTTGTTGTGAATTTTGGTGCCTTATAAATAAACTGAATTGAATTGAACTTCTTCATGATCTTCATTTTTCTGATGTACTTGTAGCTACAGAGTCAGCACACTTATAGTCAAACTTATTCGAGTTTAGGAACAGATTCCAAATATCTGTTCTTTCCAACATGATCTCAGAATCAGCAGCTGGCTAACACTTTGAAACAATGAGCAAACCTACATGGAACCAGGAGAACCAGGCCGACACCTGACCTCTAGTCTGAGCTCATGAACACATTACTGGGATAAGTAAAAAGATAGAAATATTTATTTTTTTTCAGCAATAGAAACAGCAAAGCTCACATTAATAAGCATATTTGAAAAGCAACAAGCTAAAACCACACTAAACCTTCAAAAACACTTTACAGCAGCAACATTTTAGAAATGTAAATCTAGACCATGTTGGACTTGTGTGAGACATTCTTGGACATTTGTCTTTAACAGTCTAGAGGCAGTGTCTTGATAAAGGGAACACTGCAGCAGCTCTGTGAGAAAAACCTGTTATTTAGTCCATAAAACATCAAGAGTGTGAAGCCCTCAGTGCTTTTTGTCTGTAGGACAGTTTGCTAGCTCAGCAACCTCTTATTTAATACACAAAAAAATATAAGAGTCTTCTAGTTTGTAGCATTTCATATGATTTATTTCCTTTGCTTCAGAATGTGGAATTTGGACCTGGGATCATGTTCAAGGTTCAAATCTGAACCCAGTGCCATTTTGCTACGTGTGCCTAAAGTAGAACAGATAGCAATGGAACTCTCTTTATTTTATGCACCATTTTCACTAGTAGATGCAATTCAGTAGCATCAAATCTACTGAGACATACTGTTAAGGCCAAGACCCACTGGATCCGATCCAATGTAAAAATCAGGACAAATGAGCAACTAGAAACTCCAGTCTTTGAGGGCCTTTTCGCACACACTGGAATTACTGTAAATGGCTAACCTGCATGCAGTCAGATTCTACAGAGCTCTGCTGATGAACTAATGTTGGTGTGAGACATTTAAAAGTTGCAGGAGACCGGTCCTTCAGGAAGCTTTGGTCTGTCCCAGTCTTCATTTGACTGGGATCCAACCAAACATCGGTGCTGGTTGGAACTTTAAACATGAATTGTTAGCCTTAATGCGATACATAATGTAATTCAAAGTTAAATTGTAGGAAATTTTAAGGGTTAATTTTGCTTTTCTTACACTCGTACTGTACCAAGAATGCCTCTGTCAGTCAGGACAGCCCTTAGTTCACTATCCCATATGACTGCATATAAAATCCAGTGAAGGTTGCAGCATTTTAACATTGTGTATCACATTTACAACCCCTACATACGAACATGTCTCTTTAGCCTTTTAACATAAAACAGAGAGAAAATTAATTCTGTTGGCTTGAATTGCTAATGGTAGTTAGCAACAAAGCAATTTGTTTTCTGATTTGGCATGATGTCATTTCCACATCCAAGCACCAGTTTCTCAGACAAACCCACTGCAAGTGTTTCAGCATTTAAACGTGTCTGGAAACAAAGTGACCCTAATTAGTGGTGTTAGATGGACTTGATGCTCTCAGACGTTACAGCGATCCCTTCATAGCTTCATTCTGACCCACCCTGTCAGAACACTATATAGTGACTATGCCAAATATTCACATTTAGCCAGAGTAAATAAAAGCTATACACTAAGAGAAATATCTACTTAATGTTTAATACTACAAGCCATAGAAAGAAAACACACAAAGTATTAGAAATACGTAGTATGTAAATCATTTTCTCTGAACCACCCTCTTTCAGTTTCATTAACTTTGGAACAGTAGGTAGTATTAAGTAAGTCTGTTTGTCCAGGACACCAAAGTTCTTACAGAAAAGCTTTCACCATGGTTTGAATGAATGAAAGATTAAATCAACATATGAACTGTAAACACTTGATAAAACTACTTACATGTTTGATAATAATAATAATAATGCAGCTCCATAGCAACGACATAAAAAGCAGTTCAGACTAGAGGATGGACCACAGAATGTAATCAGCTCTTTAGAATGCTTCTCATGTCATCAAGCTGGAAATTGATCAACATTTTAAACAGCAAACTCAATAATTTTTTAAGTCAAGGACAGTTCAATTAATTTTCAGTGAATAAGTGAGATTTGTTGGAATGTTTTGGGGTCGACTCATTTCTTGCGTGGATCTAAGTTGTACTTCCAGGTTGCTAAGACTTGTGCCAGTACAGCCTGATCTTAAATGTTATATTCCAGAAAAAGAAAAGGTAAATAAGATCACTAACATTTCACAACATCAAATAAATGGACATAAGTTTCCATTGACAAATGACTTTAGGCTTTGAAATAAAATTTCTTTACATTTACATTGAACAGTAGTTGTTAAGCAAGGAGATTTTCAACAACATCCTGCTGAAAGCATATATAATAATTACAACCTGAAACTGATTCAGGTGTCGGGTTATAAGTGTCAACACCAGACTAGATCACATCATGGGTTGATTAGAAATCACATTTACTAACATTTATCAAACTATTCTTTCCTTTTTGCAGAACTATACACAGGGATAAATGAATGCATGGGTGACCCCCAGTATTGTTGGAAGTTATGGACCACATCTACCAGCAAATAGCTAAAATTTACTTCAGAGTCCCTCTAAAAATGCTTTGAACTCCCTATTTTAATACTTCCAACACCAAATATATTTTAATATGCATCAATGTGCATAGTGGTACCCTGTTGGCAGAAGTTAGCATCCACAGTCAACTTCATCTCTTGGGGGTACATCCAATCAGTACCAAGGAAAATGAAAGGTACACCTGGATTGGCTGCTATGCTAGCCAATAGCATACCAAGTAGCATTAGCCCTGGGTTTTGCAGCTTCCCTACAGCTGACATTTCTTTTGGATATCTTAAATATTCTGTACAGAAAAAATTGTGACTTTCCCTGAAAACCTTATAGTCACGTTTCACAGAAAAATCTGCAAATACCGACCTGTGAACAGGCGGAGGCCACATTTGTTTCTGTATTTTGACTATATGACAGTCTCACTCATATTCTGGGTGGGATGTGCACACATAAACTCAGTTTTATTTTCATTCTCAGAACTATCCAAGTTAAACAAAATTACACTGCATGTGATGTCAATTCCTAGCTTATAATGAATGAGAAACATTGTATTTGTGGTATGTAATGTAAGAAGGTTTCCACCTTCTAATTGTGGCTGACAAAGCAGTTATACTCTTATTTATAAAGATTGCAAAAACAACAAAAAGGTACTCTGCGTCTGCTCTCTTTCTGCAGTGGTTTTAATGGCACAGTTTGGAGACAGCACCAGAAGAAGTTTTTGCCCATTATCACATATAATATTAGTGTAAAAATAAGTAAACGCAACTGTGAAAGAATAAACTTCAAAATGTTAGAATTACATGTTTGAAATATATCTCAAAAAGTGCAATTTTTCCAAACTAGCAAACTGGAATAGTTCATCCTTGCCAGCATTGATTGTTGCTAACATTCATTAAAGATCCTAAATACAACTTTATTCAGTCTGAACCTTCTAGACACTCCAACACTCTATGTATTATCTCTAATAGAATTTTGTTTTAACTAAATAAGCATAAAAGAAAATATTAATATTTTTAAACTTATTAAAATACATTTTGATTTGTAAACAAACTTGAACACTTCTAAATATTTTTAGATAAATTCTCAATGGCTTCCTTTTGACATTCATTATAACTTCCTTTCTCTACATTAGTGTTCAAGCATTTTAAAATGAATAATGGTTTTGTGAGCGCCCCACAGGGAGCTTTAAGACCTTCATCACACTGGATGCTCCACATGAACTATCAGAACTGATGGGTTCCAGTGAATTAGCAAAAGCTTCCCCATGACGCTGATCTGCTGCGAGTAGTTTTCAAAGAAGTTTTTTCTGCTGTTCTCTACTCAGGGTGGTTCTGGGTGGTTCTGGTAGTTCTGGGTGGTTCTGGTGGCTCAGGGAGAAGCGTGCACCATGACCAGAGGTTGTGGTCCTTGATGCAGTCGTCCCTGCTTCCATTCCTTATCTCAGACCTTTTGCTGCTTGTCTTCCACTTGTCTTCTGTCTCCTCCTTAGTTGCTGTATTAATCAATAAAGTTCACCAGAGGCTAAATATGTTTAAAAAAATTAAAATAAAACAATAAAAAATAGTTCTCAACCACCACCGACCTCCGCATGCTCTTAAGAGGAATACAACATGTTTCCATCTCACTTCATTGCTCTTCCAACAGGACTACAATCTGCCGCCATGTTTCCCCATCCTTCCATTAGAACCTGGACCATGCGCTGCCTCTGGCTCCACCCGGACCATGAATCGCTGCCCCCCAGCTTCTCCATCCTCCCAGTCGGATAATGACAGGCTGCCATCACACTTCTCTTTCCTCCTTTTCTACATTCAGTTTTCAGAGTTTAGGGGCTCTAACTCCTTTCATCACACGATGGTCATGCTTTTCATCCTTCCACCAACTCTGATTCAGGACAATAGACCCAATTTTCTATGAAATCCTTTGTATAATCTAACAACTGCAAAACATCAAACCAGGTCAAACGTCAGCACAACAATGTGCTTTTTTGTTGAGTGATCAGGATATCTGAAGCCCGTCCTTCCTGACTAGAGTCAAGCTGCTAAAACACGAGTCACATTCAGCCATGCTTCTAAAATAATGCCCACTATGTCATAAAAGTTACATATTTTTTCCTTTAACCATTTTCGATGAAGTTAAAAATACATCAACACATACCAACAGCATTTTATCATCCTATAAGCCTCATCATGACAGCTAAAATTTCATAATAAGCAAACTAACATCTGAGCAGAAGCCATAAAAATCATAATATACAAAGCAGCAGTTATACATATCTATTGTATTCTGTCTATTTTCTGACAAAGCCAGAAAATAGGCTTTGTCAGAAGCCTATTCTGACAAATAGGCTTCTATTTGTCAGAATAGAAGCCTATTCTATTCTGAATATAGAATAGAATATTCTATATTCAGTATCAGTATCCACTGATACTGATACAGTATCAGTGGATACTGTATGTAAGTATCCACTGATACTTACATACAGTATGTAAGTATCAGTGGATACCTGATACTTACATACTGTATAAAACATTAAAGTCATTTTCTCACTAACATTAAATCAGAAAAAATTATTTCTATTTGCTGAACTCCAGAGTAATGAGAAAGACTTCTTTAGAGAATTTTTATCTTTCTTCAAATTCAAAGTTTCTATACATGAGGATTACCATACCTTTAAAGAATTTGTCTAAGCATAGCGTTTGATGAAGCCATGCTTTTAGCGGCTATTAATTTAAAGGTTAATTCACAACATCTGAGCTGCAACTCAAACAAAATGTTTAATGTGTGTTTTCATGGGAAAATCCAAAGAAATCAGCCAACTGAAAATATGGTTCATCCACGGCTTGAAGGTGCCAGATTCATTTATTTAAACAATCACTGCTGAGTATGAACTCCAGTCAGGAAGGACCTGGTGTGAAATGTGTGCATCAACCCCAAAACAAAAGTAGGAGATCTGGTGAAGATGCTGGCGATGGATGATGATATTTCAATTTGCAGATGCATTCTGGGATAAACGCTTTAGGTTCTGGCGACATGTTCAGGTCTGATCAAACTAGAGTTGAAGTATTTGACCATAATGACCATTTTAACATCTGAAGTAAAAAGGCAGAAGCTTGGAAGCCAACTTTGAGGTATGGGAGTGGCAGTGTCATGCTGTGTGATTGTTTTTCTGCAGATGCACTGATAAAATAGCTGACATGATAAACAAAGACTGCTGTGGAGAAATATTGAAGCAATGTCTCAAAAGATCAACCAGGAAGTTAAAACTTGGGTAGATATGGGTCTTCAAAACAGACAGTGACCCAAAGAGACAAATGAGTTCCAAAATATTACTGGGCAGATCTACAGTATAAAGCTGTGTGTGAGCAAGGCAGCCTACAAACATGACTCGGTTCAAGTTTGTCATAGATAATGGACTGTAAATGCAAACCAGTCTGAGACTGAAAAAAGTTACCAGAAACTTTTGACCCATGTCAAAAAAGCTTAACAGAGAATTCTACTCAATACTGAGGAAATGTATCAAAGCCTTTCAATGTAAAATATGTTTAAAAAATCTAAACTAATGCATCTCACTCATTATAGTGATCCTAACTGACCAAGAACAGTTTTATCTGAATAAATGTCAGACTGTGAGGAAAGGAGATTGTATTTTTATACATAAATAGCTCTTTCAACTGTGCTTTCTAATATATCAAACAATCCAAACATGACAGTATTTCTGTTTCCAAGGAAGTTTCAATAAAACAATGAACACACTGCTGCCTGTGAGAGCAGCAACATGTCTTCTTTGATGGCACTTTGGCAGGAAGTAAAGCAGGAATGTGAAAACAGATCATGTCTGTGGACAAGCTGGCTTACCAACAGAAAGAGAATTCACTGCAAGATTTATACCTGCTGAATATATCCCACTTTTAAAGCTCATCTTAAAACCATCTATTTTACTTGGCTTTCAACTCCAGCAGGATCCAGTTTTAAATTAAATGTTTGTTTTTAAACTGTAAGAGTTGTTTTTTTTATTGTTATGTTGTGTTTTAATGTACAGCACTTTGTATCAACTGTGGTTGTTTTAAAGTGCTTTATAAATAAATTTGGAAATTAAAATGCTGTACTGAAGGGAGTTCAAGTTAGAATTTACTGTGATCACTGCTGGAGCTGCACAGCTGGAGCTGCACAGCTGGAGCTGCACAGCTGGAGCTGCACAGCTGGAGCTGCACAGCTGGAGCTGCACAGCTGGAGCTGCACTGCTGGAGCTGCACTGCTGGAGCTGCACTGCTGCCTCGCAGCAAGAAGTTTCTGGGTTCAAATTCCTACCTGGGTATTTTCTGCATGGAGTTCACATTAGGGCTGCAAACTATTAGAAAATGTTGTGATAGGATCATATCAGTAAATACTGCAATAATATCACATGTGATTTGTGCCTACAGGGAAGAAGGAAGGAAACAAGGATGAAAGGATATGATAGATGTAGAACCAGCTACATAATGTCTCACTGTTGAATGATGGCAACATAAAGCTTGAAGCATTTGTCATAAACCACAACGGTCTGCAGCAGACTGTTGTTCTGGTCTGGTCATCGTTTCTCGTGTTTCCGTTAATGAGTTCTGTAGAAACAGAGTTCCACATTTTGGTTCCACTTAGAAATGTTCTTCAGGTTTTAAACAAGACTAGGTAGGTTTGGTACAAGTGAGTAGAAGGGCTGCACAATATTATAAAATCTTCTGATGGCAATCATTTTAATTTTGGTAAATATCGTGATGATATCAGGTGGATGTTTTCTTCTTTCCTCTCTTTCTAATCTGTGGTTACTCTGTGATCTTTGTCTGGTTTCAGGTTTTGCTGTCCAGACTTTGTCCTACTGGCAAAATATTGCATTAACATGAAAAATACAACTTGTAAAATATATTACCCAACAATTACTGCTGTCCAAGCAATTCTTTGTGATATGAATATTGAGCACACTGATATTTTGATGACAATACATTTGTGATATATTATGCAGCCCTAGTGAATAGAGAACCAACAGAGCCATACTGAACAATTTTGGCATTAATACATGTACAACTACCTAGTAATTATTAATATCAATTGTAATGATGTTGATATAACATAAAAGGGTTAGGTGTGTAAAATTAACTAAAAACAATTAAAAAGTTGACTTTTATATTAACGATAAACTGTCTTATTCATTTTGGTGCTATAAACAGAGAAACATGGTTTGTTATGGATCCAAAATTATAGACATGTAAAGAAATTGTTACTGTTTAATGATAATTTTGAACAGGATTCTGATGTGTTATGGATTATTAGTTTTAAAATCATATTGAAAAATTATACAATTATAAATAAATAAAATTACATTTCCCATAATACTATGTGCCCTAAACTATATGTAGGTTTTTACAATAAATGAATTTTTCTGCATCTCTTCGTCTTTGTTTAGTCTTTGGCCTTGTTGTCGTCTCGGGGGCTTTAGATCATTCACACTCCACATGTCAAAGATCACTAAGATTAGCAGCAAATCATACTGCACAAAATTAAAATGTTGCATCTAAAAGAATAAAGACAGCATGTTATACTATATATTTAACACAATATGTAACTTATTGATCTCTGCCACCACAAACACAATACCACAGTCACCTATAAGATACTGTTACTGCTCTGACTGCACTCAGGACTGAGGCCCACTCACACTGAAGATCGGGGGTTTGATTCATTCAGGCTGCAGATTCACACACAAAAACATCACAGGGGTGGCCGTAGGATGTAGATCATATGCTCACTCTCTAATGTTCACAAGTTGTTGGTTTGTTTAGTAAAAGTATAAAAGCTGATAAATATGTAAATGATAGTTTGTGAATCCAACAAGCGTCAAACTCACAGGTGTAAAAGGAGGACAGAGGATGGAGATCTGGGTTCCCTCATACACTAGCATCACTCAGTTTGTTCAGCCCATTGTGTCTATGAAGTCACTGTTTGGCAAAAGTTATCCAGTCTCTCCAACAGGCGTTAATTTAAATATAAAGTTAAATAATAATAACACAATGAAAAATGGGCTCAAACTCTTACACATAGAGCCCAGGTTATAAAATTCACAAATGACAGAGTTGGTTGAAACTGGTTGAATACTCACTGTTGTGGGAGAGGGAAACATTCCCAGTCTTGATCCCGGACAGTGGATAGATATGATTCCACACTCTTACAAGTTTTGGTCCCAACAGTAGTCTCAAACTGGTCACACTGTTTTAAACACAGGTACAGATGGATGACTCATTCTTTATAGGCCAGCCCCAGAGTAGGAGGTGGAGTGTGACTCAGGAGGGGGCGGGGCAGAGTAGGGGGAGGAGTCGGACTTGGACGACCAAACACAACCTGCATCTGCCTGGTGGGGAAATTAGGCTGGATTGGATTTTCTTGAAAATTTCGAAGGTTTTCATGGAAACGGTTGCTGCTCTCATTGTCAAGGCGGTTGCTGTCATCACTGGGGCGGTGGTTGTTATGGAGATCTGGGGTGGGCCCTCGGTCTTGGACATGAACAACATTAGTGCTGCCCTTTCTTCGAAGGGTGGACTCCCGGCTGGACGAGGCCACGGACTGGCTGTCTGAACCTCCGTCACTGCTAGCAGCTGTCGTCTCCACCGGGGTCACCCTGATAGTGGTGACTGCTTGGGGGTGAGGGTGGAAGGGAGGAGCAAAGGTGACAGTAGAAGGAAAAGACATGTTGGAGTTGGGGTTAAAATTTGGATGAACATTGTTAAAGTTTGGATTATTGGGATTGTTTGGGTTAAAATTGTGATGCTGGTAATTGTTAGGGTTATTTTGGTGCAAGGGGTGTAAGGGATGCATCACACGTGGATGATTGGCATATGCACCTCCTCCTCCTACACCTCCTACGTCCCCCCCACCATCACTCTCTGATTCAGTCCCTGTCACACTCCTCCTTCCATCCACTGAACCTCCATCTCTCAGAGAATCGCAGCTGTCTGTGTGTCTGTTTAGGTCATTCAGGGCAAACGTTGACTGTCGCAGGGACGCTCTTTGTTCCGGCGGTTTCCATCGCCATGATCCACTGCCATCTGTGCTTGGAGGTTTCACCACAGGCTTTTGTCTGGATTCAGGATGAGCTTCAACACGAACTATGCTGCCACTTCTTTCCAAACCACCTCCTAGAAAACAGACCAATGAAACAACTATCTATTGTACATCATACAACAACAGTTGGTGGCATGGCATAGAACTGTCTGAAGACCATTTTTCACATCTATGTGCTTCTAAAGATTTCTGAAACAGAAAATATCTTGACATGATTACACCAAGATTCATACTGCCAAAGAAAAGTGCACAGATACCTCCAACTCCTATTGCCCCAGTGGTAGAGGCCGGAGGAGATGGATCTTGGTCTGTCAGTGCTCTGTACCGAATAGATCCACCATCTTCAGAACGAGGAGAGTGAAGGAGACCTTGCTGTTTGGACAAGGCTATGACCTGGAAAAAGAAAGAGGCAATAAATGAAGGCCAATTCCAAACTCTGCTGCCAGGAAACTATACCGAAAAATTGCCCAACTTTCCAGCTGAATGTGAAGTAGCAGTGCTACAGATAGAAGTCTAGGAAAAGGATTCCTTGTTAACATCTAAAGCAAAAGACAGCGGCCCAGATGACCAGAATTAAGAACCACTGGATAAAAGTGCTTTATAATGACTGCATGGGTAAGCGATACAAAGCATTCTAGTGCTGACCCTTATAGGTGTCAGAACAACATTGTTGATCAGAAACAGAGTAGCAATTGCAACCAACACTTTCCTGAATACTGGCTGAATTTGTTTTTTTGAAAGAACTGATTCTGTTATTCAGTATGGCAGCCTGGTGAATTACAGGCAGAGTAGACTTACTTACCACAGAGTTTGTTTAAATCACTGGGTAGCAAACCGTTTGGTTTGTTTGAGTCTCCAAGCTACTTCTGTCAGACATCCTCCTTTCCTCTAGTATCTTGCCACATTAATCTTCACTTTAACAACTCAAATTGAAGCTGGGGGCTTTGCTTTCACTACATTCTCCATTGATGGCCACTGATCCCTAAGGCTCGAGTTCCAAACATAACATAACTCCTGCCACAGTTCGGTCGCCTCGTGGTGACTTTGTCTTTTGAGCAGTGTGCAAACTCAAAATATGTACCGTAATTTTGAATTTGCACACTGATATTAGCCCAAATACAACTGTAAAGGAAAGCTTCTAAAAACATCACATAGAACCTTTAAGTTAAATTATTGCAAACATGAATAGAGAGGATCTACAGTGGTCTATTCTAATTATGTCATTCTGGTGAAAATGAACAAAAATAGATTTGCGGTAGAGTAAATCTTTTAAAAATATGTTGCTAAAGGGGTGGCATTCAGTGACATGCTGTCAGGGGAAGCAGATATGTAAACATAAGCCCATGAAAAGTAATATATATGTTAACAATGATGAGAGAAAATCAGTTTGTCCACTTTCTATAAATAGTTTATATTGCTAATTTCAACATTTTTATGGTCAAACTCGATGAATTTACACATTGCCTGTTTGAAATACATGAGGTAAGACCAGGGTGGGGCTGCACAGTGGTGCAGTTGGTAGCACTGTTGCCTTGGAGCAAGAAGGTTCTGGGTTCGATTCCCAGCCTGCGGTCTTTCTGCTTGGAGTTTGCATGTTCTCCCTGTGCATGGTAGGTTCTCTCTGGGTTCTCCGGCTTCCTCCCACAGTCCAAAAACATGACTGTCAGGTTAATTGGCCTCTCTAAATTCTCCCTAGGTGTGAGTGTGTGTGTGCATGGTTGTTTGTCCTGTCTGTCTCTGTGTTGCCCTGCGACAGATTGGCAACCTGTCCAGGGTGACCCGCTTCTCGCCCAGAATGTTAGCTGGAGATAGGGAATAGTGCCTCCTGACCCCACTAGGGGACAAGGGTGTTAGAAAATGGATGGATGGATGACCAGGGTGAGGCAGTGCAGAATACAGACGGACAAAACCGTTCAAGGCCAGTCTGTTTGGCTGACAGATCTTTAGAAAATTCAAGGAAAATGAGAAGCAAGAATCTCTCCATGATGTATTCATGGAGAGGGAAAGCTGCATGGATGTAATATAAAATAAATGTAAGATCATACATGATTTTCAATTTTAATCTGGAAAGAAAGGTCAGCCAAAGAAAATATTCAAATAATAAAAAAAATTGTGACTTTATTAAATATTAGTTTGTCTTTCTTGCAATTATATTGTTATAAGCTTTAATTAGTTACAGTCAAAATTAAAATATAAGTTCTATATTGGATTGCATATCTGATTTTGGTGGAGTCCGTTCCTCACCAGTCATGGTGGCATTATATGTTTTTCAGGCACATAGTGCCATTTTGTAGCACAATCAAGTAAGTCCCTCCATCCCTCCATCCATTTTCTAACACCCTTGTCCCTTAGTCGGGTCAGGAGGTGCTGGTGCCTCTCCAGCTAATGTTCTGGGCGAGAGGCGGGGTCACCCTGGACAGGTCACCAGTCTGTCGCAGGCAATCAAGTAAGTATGTTAACTTTAGTTTCTATAATAATGTTGTTTAAATCAAATATAACTTAAAAGAAATTGACTTCACAATTTAATGCCATTAAATTGGGCCTATGTCTCTTTCAACAGCTCCTGCTTTTTCCAACATTCCTTCTTCACAAAGTCGTTACAACAGTGTTTCTCCATTATTTCATTTACAAGTGTTCCTAGGAGCGTTGGATGAGAAGTACTTCTCATGATGAGCTCAGCAGACTCCAGTTCCACCAACTGTTTGTTAATTGCTGCCACAAGTCTTAAGGGCTAGGACCCGGCAGGGTGGAGGGCTGCTCTGTGAAGCAGAAGCTCTGCTGAAGACTGCAGCTCTAAGGAGGAGCTTTGTGGACGTGGGTGGAGGTGCAGGTGTTTAGGTGCCTCTGAATAGAATAGGTGCCTCTCAAACATGCATGAAAGAATCAAAGCAACAATCCAGAAATGTTTTTGATGAGGGAATAACATTATAGTATGATGTGAAGCTAAGAGAAAACTTCTTTTCCATGATACCCTCCCTTTAAAAAAAATCTGTGGATCAGAAAGTAAAAGAAGTTTAACCTGCATTAGACGAGGCTGTCCTCCAGCACTCAGGGGTCTGCAAGGAAGGGTGGTCTTCTCAGCAACTCTCAGCCATTTTTCTCTCACTGACCCTCCGCCGTCCATCATGCTGTCTTCTGATTCACTCTCCTGATCCTTGCTGTTAGGATTTTCCTCCTCGGGAATGTGAACCAGCTGGGAGGATCCAGGACGAGGCTGCATGGAGACTCTGGCCCCACCGGCCATTCCAGTGCTGCCATTATGTGCCAGGTGATTATGATTGCTAATAGGGACAGAGCTTGCTGCTAATTTCATGTACTGCGCCGGGATGTGGGCCCCAGCACGCATTTCCACTTCCTGGCCTGAAGACGAAGGTATGTGGGCTCCAGCCCGGAGCTCTGCCTCCAGGCCCATTGCACACGGCTCAGAGGAGCAACGGAACTCCGTGTTCCTCTGGGGAGAAGAGGAAGGGAGCGGCCTTATTCCATCCATCACCTGCATCGACAGCTTCCTGTTATCATTCTTGTTCTTCCATTGGCTGAGCAGCTGCTTGGATCTGGTGGAGTCCATGGAGGTGTGGATGGAGGCATGTCGTCGTGGGATACGGCCTTCCTCCACAGAGGAGCCTCCATGGGACCTGGAGAATGATGAGATGAAATGCATAACAGAAGAAGACTGTGGCAAAGGTCACTATGTATGCACAAATCTCTCAAATAAAGTTGTTCTACTAAAAGGCAAATTAAAAAGACAAACTGAAAGACACTCTGAAAGGCCAGAGAAACTCAGATCAAAACCACTGCAAAAGAGTAACTAAAGTACCTGGTGCTTTAAAACTTTTGTTTGAAGAGATTAAATTTATAACTTCACTAGAACCTTCAACATTGGTGACTAAATATGTGTTTGATGTGAAGCAAACTGCTACCTTGGCAGTGTGCTGCTACTGAAGGTCATCATGTTGTCACGGTTTCCAGGTGGACTTGACTGAGTGATCACCTCCACATCAGCACTGGCTCTCTTCAGATTGCTCATAGATGGCTCCCGATAGGAGGAGCTGCGAGTTAGGATGGGTACTGGATGGTCAGGGGCCAAAGTGTGGGAGGAGGTCCTTGTAATGATGGGCTTTGGTGGGCTGGGGGCCAGGGTGTGGTGGACTATCAAAGACAGCAAAAAAAGAGTTAAACTCTTACTGCTCAGTTAAATCTGAGGTAATTAGGACATCTGATTAAAGTGCAAATTTAATTCAGATAGTCATATCTGGACCACATCAGAACTGATGAAATCCCCGGAACTTTAATACTGTTTGACTTTAATAATAACTTGCTACAGACTGAACAAAATGTCAAGCATTTGTGGTTTTTCTATGGTGGATTATCAGAGCGGTTCCTGGTGGGAAAATAGCTCAGATGGACAAGGAAAGAAAAATATCCAGATATGACACAAAATCCCCTCATTATAAGGATTATGGGTAAAAAAATGTATATTGATTTGCAATCTATTTCTTACAACACTGACAATTTAATCAAAATGAATGCTAAGTTGTTTTGAACAAAAGTTTTGCAAAGTAAACATTTTAAGGTATGATACATTTATTTTAATGTCATATGTCATTTATTTGTTTCTTATGATAGTCTAATGCACCTTCTCTCATAAACTGATAACAGCATTTGGCCGTATGGGAAAATGATGTTATGCTTTATACATATCTCTAAAATGAATAGAAAATGTGCATCCACACAAACAGCATGCAGTACCACTGAAAATGCTGTAGAAGGTATGCCGGGCCAATTGGTGGCGCTGTAAGCAAAAATATTGTTCGCCATTTGTGAGAGTGAGGTGGATGGGGGTTTTAACCATAGACATAATATAAGAATAGACACCTCATGGACCGCTCTCATCTATTGTCGCT
>NW_006800414.1:23053-25791 GCF_000485575.1 Poecilia formosa
CGACAATAGATGAGAGCGGTCCATGAGGTGTCTATTCTTATATTATGTCTATGGTTTTCACTTTGAAATGTATCAACTCTGGGATCCAGTTTCAAAATGACTGTTGTTTCTGGCCTGCCAAAACACTGGATTCATGCAGACACAGAGTCTAAAAAACAAAAAAACCTAAAATCGTCTCAGTGTGTTCTG
The DNA here is from genome assembly GCF_000485575.1 of Poecilia formosa. Taxonomy (NCBI): domain Eukaryota; kingdom Metazoa; phylum Chordata; class Actinopteri; order Cyprinodontiformes; family Poeciliidae; genus Poecilia; species Poecilia formosa. The sequence continues at coordinate 23,243 of NW_006800414.1, forward strand.
TCTCTGTTTGGTGTGTACCTTAAGGCCCCCACATACTCTCGTGTACTTCACTCCACAGTATGTCTGCTGGACACGTCTGTGCAAAGGTACATTTTTATATATGCATATGCTTAGTGTTTCAGTGGAAAACTGTGTCCACATCGAACTGTTTGATATGTGACATTGAGCTGATAAGGCTGAGAGTCAGCGCAATCAGTTGTTAGAAAGCGCATCAGACTGCTACTTTGTGCTGCACTGACAGGTGTGCAGTGGTTGCCCTGGTGAAGCAGAAATGGGACTAGGCGCCCAGCTGGCTCAGCAAACTTGCTAGCAATCTGCTGGGTTTGATTAGTCAAAAAACAAATATTTACCAATTTGAATAATAAACTGAACTTGACTTCATCATTTGGAAACTAGTATCAATTCGGAAAGATTGTGAGGAATTAAGGAACTTGTCACAAAAAATACAGGCAATCAGTATACTTGACAATAAAATTTGAACTGTCTGCAGAGTTTGTGCAGCTAACAGCATATGCACAGTATGCCTTAGTATGTGGGAGCCTTTAGTGTGAAAGTATAATGTGTGTTAAAGGTGTCATTTAACACATTTCAAAGGGCACAGAATTTTACCTTGGTGGCTGTTGCTGGTTGCTGATTGGCTGACATTGGGGAGGGAAGAGAGGGGTCGCTCTCTAAGAATGGGAGGATTCAGTTGACTTCTGGAGCGATCTTCACTTGGCTTGAAGTTGCTTACTGCGTATACACCCTGGACAAACACAATCCAAGCAGACAAACACCCAGGCTAGCAGCAGAAAATGGAGATGTGTAATGTTAGATGTCAAATGGATCTGCCATAAGAACAGCCTCAGTAGAATCAAATAAAACAATGTAATAACCAGAAGGGATGTCAAAACCATGAGGGATTATCAGTCAACAACACAATGTAAGTGACTGTCCAGTATCTCTATGTGTTTGTTCAGGGGGAGTGAATGCTGCAAGTCAATGACTCAATGCAATCTGCTGGGTTTCCTTAGGCAGAAAATTAATTTATACCAATTTGAATAATAAACTAAACTTGGCGTCATCATTTAGTAACTAGCATCAATTTGAAAAGCATGTAACTGACTGCAAATCTTATCTGACTGTATGATTGGACAGCTACCTTTTTTTATAATGTTCCTTAAGACAACATGTTGTGAATTGGTGCTATAAATAAACTGAATCAAACAGAATCAGTCTGCAAACCAAGCTGCTGAATTTTATACACCTGTACATGTAAGTTATTGGGGCACGTGAATTCAATGTTTTGGGGAGCTGACCCACTATTGATAGCATTATAGTGTACCTCAAATCTGTAGGAGAGCAGACAGTAGGACATGTCAGACTTCCACAAGTGTATTTCCTTTAACTATGAGTAAATTCAGATTTTGATTCTGATTAAAAGTTTCTCAACATGACCAGGCATATTTTTGCTAGCAGAGTTTCATCCTGCAGGACAAACCAGAACAACAGAAAACGTGGGTAGCTACAGAGGGAAGTGTTAGAATGTGTGGATGTGTCAATGCTTCAGCAGAAAGTCTGAAAGTGTATACTGGCAGTGTCTAAAGCAGAGAGTGGGCCGAGGGTTATGGTGTGTAGGAGGCATTATACTATACGAGTATCAACCAAGCAGTTCCTACATATCAGGAATTCCTCTCAGAAGCTTGGTTCTAAGAATCTTACATTTAAATAACATGTACCATATGTTATACAAGTTTGACTATTTATTAAGCAACTTTGATAGCTTACTGACTAACTAGATGCTAAACACCATTAAAATATACTATAAAAACCGATAAGACTGTTGGTGTAATATTTTGATGTTATAATGCTCACTCTGCTAAAGAAGGTAATAATGAATTCTTTCTTTTCTTTTTCCATCATTAGGATATATTCAAATAAATGACTCAGCAGGGTCACCAGCCACCTGTCTACTATTCACACAACCCACAACTGCAGAGACCCCTGCAGGTTGGTCCAGATGGCTGTGTTCAGAGTGATAAATGAAGTGAGAGAACAGGCTGAAGTGATGGGGATCATACTCGGATTTAGGATGAGATGAATAATCAAACCACTTAGTTGATTTGATACCAAAAAAAAATCATGCAGCAAAAACTCCCTGATTTGATGCTATGAATGCAAACTGCAGGTTGAGCAGCAGACATGCTTCTCATGTACAGTTATGCTTTTTTTCCTACATCATGACAGTTAAGCCAAAAACATTCTCCACAGAAACAGACTAATTTGTTTCCAGACACTACAAGAACAAAGTACAGTCCTAGGACCCCTCTTATTCAATATTTATATGCTCCCACTGGCTCAGATTATAACAGGAAATAAGATTAGCTACCATAACTATGCAGATGATACACAGCCCTACATTTTCTTTTATTATGTCCTTTATTTAACCAGGTAAACCCCGTTGAGATCTAGATCTCATTTTCAAGAGCGACCTGGACATCACGATGTCACCAGGTGACTCTGAACCCATCCAATCACTGAATAGATGCTTAGAACAGATAAATGTGTGG
>NW_006800414.1:26572-39273 GCF_000485575.1 Poecilia formosa
AGGCATGTCTGAAAATGCCTTAGAAAATGCAGGTTGGAAAGCTGAAATACCTCTGCACAATGCTTCTAGTACACTACTGCCTGTATTTGCAAAGCAGCCAATGCAGGAACAGCAATCATTTTCCTTGGTGCTGATTAATTGTAACCCCAAGAGGGACATAAAAAGGACCATAAATATTTGTTTCAACTGTAGTGAAAAGATGGTTTCTACTGAAACTATTAATGCATTTTAATGAATATTTGGTAATTGAATTATTAAAATAGGAAGTTAAAGGCATCTTAGAGGGAGTCCCAAGTGTTTGCTGGATTTTATCATTTTTCTGTTCTTGTAGCTCATGTGCAGGTCTCATGATGTGAGGCCTGTACATGCTATGTGCACAGTTTTTTTTTCTTTGTTCATTTCTTGAACGCAACATAGGCAACAGTACTCTGGGCACTGCTACCATGTAAGGAAGACTGAAAGGCCATATATTTTCACATTCACTGAAATTTAACAGACTAGATTTTAAAATGTTAGTAGTCTTTTGGAAGTCTTAGAGGTAAGATCTACATTTTCAAGGAAATACACATCAGACTGTTTCTAGTTAGTTATGTCCCACACCTCTGTTAAAATGCCAGGATTTTGTGATGTAAAAAAAAATTAAACGAACAGGATACTGTTATTAAAGTCTTTTTTTGCATATAATGTGACCAACATCCAGTGCAAAACAGTTCAAAGAACACAAACATAAAAAAAATGAAAAGTGGGCATAAGGTTTAAAATCAATTCAATCAAACAAACATTCCAACTGATCCTAGTTTTCAAAAAGCACATCAATTTCATTTTATCATTGAAATTAGGTTAAAGTTTCTATATAAGGAAATCCAGACGATTATTGCATCAAGTCACGTAGCAACAATCACTTGCTTGGTGTCGTTGACTTTGTAGCAATCCTTCATACAGAAGATTTTTGTTTGCCCTGATAAAGCTCAAATGTTCAAAGTAAGCCAACCTTTCTGCTGCTACATGTAGAGCTCACCAACTTTCAAGTGATGCTACTGAGGTGAGTGAGAGTGGCTGCAGGTGTGATAATAGATAGAAAACCTATCAATATCATATCAAATTTAAATACAAGTATGTTCAGTGTGAAAGGGTTCATGTACAAAAATTGGAACAATTGGAAACAACTGTTTGAGGGAAACTGGTTCCAGTGCTTAAATGGTGATAGAACTTGTTACGCACCAACACTTTGTGTTTCCACTAGTAACAACTGGTGTTACTAGAGGAAATTATCTGCCTCGACACTTAGTTAAATTATGTTTGTCAAGTTAAAACAGCAAATGGTACACTTGTGAGTGCATTTACTATCTCCACCCAACTGCCACACACATCACAGAGAATCAAGCGCACCCATCCCTTCCACTCAGGCCCATCTGAAGTCTATAAGGTAACTTGGCACACCTGTGCTCACAATGATCTCTGCAGACAAAGAGCCTCAGCTTCAAGCTTCCACAAAGACACCACTGGTAGGAACGGGACATTATGCACAGTTTATATCATTTAATCTGCATTCAGAAGACCAAATTAGCCTTGTGATTCAATGGGTTTTATGTGTTTGGAATATATTTTATTTGTTTGTTCATTCACTGTTAACTTAAAAGTAGATTAACATTACCTGGAAAACTAGTTAATTAGTTCATTGTGATCTGTAATTGATTTTTTTCCATTTGTTTGTAGGTTTTCAACCTGCTCTGTGACTATTCTGACTGCATATGTGAAGTCATGGTGGTCTTGCACTGTCAATTGAAATAATCTAAAGATAAAAAGAAAAGATAAATAAAAGATGTTGCTGAGATGAGTGGTTCCTGCATTTCTTTGAGGGAAGGAAGCTTTTTCAAGTTTGGGCAGAAGCTGAGGTGGTTTAGAGAGAACAAAAACTTGACAATGATTTACTATTTAGTGCACCGTGTTCCGGCCGGTGATTATTATTTGTATTGTGCTATGCTCTCACTTCTGCCTATGAGTTGTTGATGAATGCTAAGTGCTAGCAGTGTAGTGTCCAATTTTCAAGTTTGATCCAGGAGACTTTTATTGACTAATGATAATGTCCGGGTTTTTAATCATTTATGGGACGACCAATAGGCATCCTTAAAATGACTGGCATGATGCCTGGAATACAACAGACTTTTTCCTCCAGAGCTGCTGCTGCTTCGTGACCAGTTTGGAGCAAACGGCAGTGAAGAGTCTGGCAGGTGTATGGATACAGGTGAAGCAGAGACTCACCTGTATACATATACAGATATAAACAAAGAAGCTATAAATGGCTGTGCAAAGTGAGAGTTCAGTTATTAAATTGACTGAAGATGAATACATAAACTAAAAACTGAAGTGTAGACAATTTTTTAGAAGTGTCTTTGTGAATCTGTTAAATTAAATATAACTTCAAATTTTTATGATTTTTGTCTAGGTTAATTTAAAAAGTGAGCTGCTATTGTTACTTTTTAATTGTCTAAACTACTAAAAAGTAATTGTTAGGGATGCTCAAATATGAAAAATTGGGCCGCTCTTGATATCTGATATTGATACTGTAATATTTTACTGTAATATTACAGTAAAATACTGTAATATTTTACCAATAAAATATGGATAAAATATTTACCAACATTTTATTTTATAAATGTATTGTATTCAATTACTTGATTAATCATCAGAATAATTGACAGATTACTAAAATAGTAATTTACAAAAGGCCAACACATTAGTGTTAAGACAATGTAATGTTAAGACCATACATTAGTATGGTCCTCCTTCCTCGGGAGAGCATTTCTACTGCCAGTTGGGCAGGTGGAGTTAAACCTAAAAGTCTAATGAAGCGTTATACTCAGAAAAAGGTGGCGCACTAGAATGTCTCATGCTGTCTCCCAATCAATGGACTGAGTTGTGTGACACCCAGAGATCCACTCCAACTGTCCAGTACCGCTGTGTTATGGAGCTGCAGCTGAAGGGAGCCCAGGAATGAAGCGGCATAGGTCACTTTTTACAATGGAAAGACAAAGTAATGTACTGAATGCACCAACCTGTGTCATACAGCTCAGTGGAACAAACAAGACACAGACTACCAGCTCCCAGTTTCAGTTCGCCCTTCTAAATGGGCAGAGGGATGGATCAGCAGCCAGCATTAAGCTCTCCCTAACCTCCTTAAGTTGATATTTATTATCTTGCTAGTGTTGATGAAACAAGTGTAAAGAAATATGAACTGAACCAAAAACCATCAGCCAGGAACTGAATCAAACAATTCATTTTGAGATATGTTGCCTCAGCATGTTGTTCACATTCAGATTTAATATTAAAATCAGCCATAACTAGAGCAACAAAGACAAGAGAGTACCAGTCAACCTTGACTGGTACTGGCGGCCTTGTGGTGTGTGCTATTGACTGACTCCCTTCTATCAAATTAAAGTATATTCTCTCAATACTGAAACATGGCTTTTACCAAATAAACAGCGATGGCAGCTCCCAGTAACCAGCCACAGTACACATCCACGGGGTGGTTTCTGAACTGAATGATCCGGGTCAATCCGGCCAGGATGGCCAGCATGACGAAAGAGAAAACCAGCAGAGGCTTCAGTAGCTTGGCTGAGTCTGTCAGCACTGTGTTGAAGTACATCTAAGAGACATGGTTACAAGTGTACCACTTATTTCTGATCATTTTTTAACAATAATGACAGAGTTCAGCATTTCCTTGCTTCACTCTGCACATATGAAAGTGCAAAGACTACTTACAGAGATGTAGACGGCAGCAAAGGCAGCCAGTGTGGCATGCTGGGATGGAAAAGACTTCCTAAAAGACAAAAAGCAAGGAAAGCTGAGTGTTCTGCACCATGTTCACACAGCCAAGGACAACCCTGAGTATTTATCTAAAAGAGGAATGTGACTTTCAAAGAAACTTGGATGATTATGTGTATGGCAACACTGCACTAGCAGGTGTTTAATAAATGCAGCATGTAAAAGAATATCAGTGAAGGCCAAATTACATGAGGATTTGTTTTTTCCGGTGTTAATTTAGGTTTCTCTGTTCTGTTGAGTTTCCGTGTTGTCCCGTCTAACCTTGATTGATCCCAGCTGTGTCTTGTTCCCCTGATTACACTCTGTGTATTTAAATCCACCTGTGTCTCTTGTTTCCTTGTTGGGTCCTGTCTGTTCTGTCATTTGTCGTGGTACCCTGTGTCTCCCCAGTGCCTGTTTTGAGTTATTCCAGTTGTCATCATTAAAACTACAAATTTCACCATAACCTGGGTCCAATGCATCTCACCATCTCTTAACCACACATCATGACACATTATGCCTCTTTAGTGTGGTTTAAAATGTAGCTTTGGCCTGGATTGGTGAAAACACATTACATTGTTTAACACACAGTTGTTGCTACTTCGTGTCCTGATGATTAGTTTGTTCATGTTGATAATAAATCCTCTTGTAGCTGCATTTGATCCAGTTGATCCTTGCATTATAAAGGCCTGAACATATTGTAGTGATCAAGGAAACAGCCCAAGGCTAAGTTGGATAAATTTCCACTATTATCCTGATGTTACTCAGCTATTTTTATCCAGAAATACTGATGCTCAGCATGAGGGATTGCTGCAATGACACCAACTGTCCACTGTGGCCACATGCTCATTCAGGAGGAGTGAATGCTGATTGCATCAAATCAATAACTTGAACCAATCTGCTGGGTAAGTAGGACACTTTTCAGCCCTTTTGAATATATGCAATTGATTTCAATCTGTCTGTATAATTGGATTAAAAAGACTTTTTTTCTATGAAGCGCCTTGAGACGACATCTGTTGTAGATAGGCGCTATGTTAAAAAAACTGAATTTAATTTAATTGAACAAATATCTACCGAAAAGTATCTCATGTCCAGATCAACAAATAATTTGAATGTTCCTATTCCCAAAAATAATGAGATAAACCCGAGTAGCTTTTTAAAAATATCTAAATATAGATAACATTCTTGGAAAAGATCCAAGAATGTTAAAACTAGCATTTACTTCCATGTTAGCTGTGATGTGCTATAAGAGCAGTGTGTAATCAGGGTAGCAGTTCCAATTTGTGTAAGCTGTTTTTCCTTTAGTGGAGCTTCTAACAATGAAATCGACTTCTCATTAGAACCAAAGAAATATCAACACCAGCCATTCTGATGTTACAGAAAGGCTTTCAGTAAAATGTTTACCCAAGACCCAAACCTGAAAAGCAATGGTCCCACTATTAATGGTGATGACCAGTTGATTTTCAATCCAGCTCAGAGAGTATTCTTGATTTTAAGAAGATAATTATGACGACTGGCTGACGGATCAAAATGAATAGACTTGTCCCGTCTGAATGTATTGTCACTGCATGAACCCTTACTACCATCTCTTGTTAAGGCATCGACTGAGGAAACCTGATCTGGGAGAAAATTGTTTTGGGTATCTCTGTTCAATGCATATGCACATATACAAAAAGAAGTATATAATGTGGAACACAACAATTGATTTGATTTTGAATTTTCTTTATATGGCCATTAGTGAACTGAGAACAAAGAGGTCACAAAAAACTGTGATGACAAAATTGAACCCTATGTGAGTCGGTGCGACTACCAAGACGATGAACTCGAAAAATAATCTTCACACTCCCACAAGCATCCGCTGACATCCTGAGTGGCTCATTGAGCCTCACCTCCCAGCGTTGATGAGTCCGAGGTCCGGTCCGGAACAGATATCCTCCAGAATGAAGGCTTCATCACAGCTCGACATGTTAATGTGGGTCAAGTTGGGTTTGCACACATCCAGCCAGTAGGGCGCATGCTGCCCAGTGGACAGCTGGAGGATGTCCGTTATCAGAGCCGTCACACACAGGCCAAAGATATGGACGCCTATGCAACAGAGCCCGTTCAAAGCATGCTTGTGTTAATAATCATACGTTAATGTACAACGTCTACACCTACAGATTAATACACATATTTTGTAGTCGTTTTGCTTTCTTCAGTTGTTCTGCTTGCCATCATATCCTCTCACACTGGAAAACAGCAGCTTGGTGATGAGCTGCTGGTTTTATGTTTCTTACAGACACTATGGAGATGTTTCTAATCTGTTGTGGTACAAGGCATATATTCTCCCACCTATAAAGCGGACAGCTCTGCGAATGTAGGAGTTGAAATTACAGCCTGCGGCGTTGATGTTAGCTTCAGTCTGAGTGGTTGACGACCTCCTGGACAGATAGCAGTACAGGATGGCTTCTCCTATCAGGATCTACAGCACAAAAGAGTTGGCAAACCAGACTTTTACAGCTACTGACAAACTAAACTGCTAAGATAAAAAAAAAATAAAATAAACCCTGAGTGGTGTAAGACGTTTGATTGCAGATGTAAATATTTTGTTTGTTTGTAGGAATGCATGGACCTTCATGTATTTCACAACCCCCCATGATTCACTGAAATCCACCAATATTTCAGACTCATTTGAAAAACTATTCTAAATGACTACTTAAATAGTTTAACAAACAAATAGTAGTTACCAGTTGCTGCATTTCCATTAACCATAAAATTGCAGAAATTGAAATTACGAAAATAAATTTGCTTAATGGAAATATGGCAATTAAAAAAATAAAATAAAATACATTTTTCAATAAAAAGTTTTTTGCACTAGGATGAGGTGCTTTTCAGCCATATTGAAGTAGGTGTATTTTGCAGAACTACAATGGAAACACTTTTTTGCATCACAAGTCACATGAACAACAACTGGCTGTTACTACTGGCAAAAACCACGAAGAAGACAGCAGGAAGTCGTAGGAGGAAGATGGCTTGTTTTTGTTTTTTTCAGGCAGCTGGCTCCACCAGAACTCACAGAATCACACCGATCATAAAAAGTTATGTGTCATTTGAACATGTTGAGTCCTGTGGAGAATTATCCGTTCTCCATGCAGAGTTCTTGATGTATGACGTTACAGAAGAGTCGGTGAGTTGAATTCATGAATTCCATTTATTAATACCAAAATACAGCTGGTCCATTATGACCTGCTACCTTTAAGAGCTAACAGTCAAAATGGCATCCCACAAGAGTTTCCCATTCCATTTGTTGCCCTTTCTCTGAGCTATGCCCCAAAGAGGGCGCTACCTAGCTCCAAGTACCCTGTAATCTTAGCTTTGACGGCTAAATAAAAGGAAAACACAGAATTATTAATTCTCAACAATCCATAGCTCTTCTATAAATTCACTGACAACTTCCCAAAATGCCGCACACGTAGCGCTCCAACGTTTCCTCTGACAGATGATGACAAACGCCATGACTGAATTATGAATATATATCATGTAACTGTTTGCATTCAGTCCTGCCATGATTTTTAATGGCAGCACTGCGCAAGCTTATTCACATGTGAATTTAATTAAATTTATTATTTAATGGAAACAACGCAATCCCAAAATTGTACTTTTTCAACATTAGCAGGAAATAGACAAATATTTGCGCATGTTTGTAATAGAAACACAGTTAGTACAACATCTGACAGTGAGATACATTTCCAGACAAGGACATGAATCCCATCTTGTTCTAAACATAAAAGCTCCAGTGAGGTGGAAACAGAAATGGCTAATCTAGGATGAAATGTATTTTTTAGAACGTGACAGATTTTTGGAACTGTTTTTTTCTTATCATTTAATAACTAACTTCAAAGATGGCAGACAATGTAAATTGCTGACAAATTAATTGTTATCTGTGATAAAGTACTGGGAAAACTACATATGGATTCATATGCATCAGACATTTAATGTGTTTGTACAGTATGTATTTGCTTTATGCACCATTTTTTAAAAATCACACTTTCTTTGCTGGTGAACAGAACCTACAATAATTTAGTGGGAATAGATCAACCATTTTCCCAACATTGGCAGTTTGGCAGTTTCTCACTCATTTTTAAAGTTTAATGTTTTCATTAATTCTGCATTTAATAACACATTGTTGTTGGTTTTTCAATTTCAGCATTGAAGAAAAATAAAAATACTGATTAAAAAGCTATTGGTGTTTAGGATATAAAAATAAAGGAAAGATTACTGTTAGAGGATCATTAGCAAAATTATTGATTGATTGAAATAAACAATATGAAAACTGAAAGTGATGTGTAACTGAGTGGTTAATTACATGATCACACTGACATTAGGGATTAAAAGCAACTTAACTTACAAACCCAAGCTAATATGAGATTCATCTCACAATTTATAAATGGCCTGTATTTTTTTCACTGTGATAAATTCATCTGACTGGTGTGTTGCTACAGCCCTCAGATAAGAATTTCAGTATATCTGTTTTGATAGTTCATTAATAAGACCAGATTCAATTTCAGTGTCTGAAATTCATTAACAAAATGTGATGTCTGTGAAACTTACTGTGACTGTTGGAGCTGCAAAGGCCAAGCTGAAGAGCAAAGGGAGTGGGCAGACTTCCTGTCTGGGCAGGATGTAGGGCAACGACAAGCTGCGGTCATTACAAGTATACCCAGAATGCACTGGCTGGAAAATATCAGTCAGCTCCAGAAAATAAAGACTGACAACAGAGGAGGCCAGGATGGGGAGCTGCGACACAGAGAGAAGATCAGAACAAAACCTCAGAGAAGGACTTAAAACCAGGCAGCAGTCACATGATCACTGAAGCATATCACCTCCAGCACTATAAAGCATAGGTGTGGACAACCCTCCTGTTATTTCTGGGTCCTAATATTTATTCAGCTATATACAGAGGGTAAAATAAGTGTTGAACACATCACAGTTTGTCATAGTAAACATATGATACTATCACAATGACAGGTGATATTGGTGATAAAGGTGATATTGATATTGTTGGTAACAACCCAAATAATCAATACATAGAAGAAACCAAAACAATCAAATTCAGAAATCAAGTCGTGTAATGATGTGAAAAGACACAAGGAAAAATACTGAACACATACAAAGGGAAGTGGAAAAAGGCATGGGAAGCCAAGAGACCAGCTAAAATCCATCAGTGATCAGAAAGACATCCTGAACCTTATCAGTGCAAATGAATATCAGCTGTTTCAATAATAATCTATCTTTACCGAAAATCAATAAACAAACGGAGACAAATGTAGATCACTCATCACTAGCACTGCAATAGAAAAAGTGATTGGTCTGCAGCTTGGGCCCAGTAAAGCAATCGGGTTTATTAAGCCAGATAAGTACACATTATAATTATATGATGTACATTATCAACGGAAGCTAAGAAGCAATTTGAATAAAATACCAGTTTTATTCAAATGACCAAAAGTATTAAATAACTCAGTTTGAAGTATTTGGAATCTAACAAATCCAAAGTATGGAGCAGATTGGAGGGAAGAGAAGAGTAATGAGGAAGAAGGCAGATTACGGTACCAATCGTGCATATTTAAGGTTCTTTTAAATGGTAGAAAAATAATTTCTGAGGTCAAATTAAAAATATGGTTGCTATATTTATTCTCTAATTAGTTACTTAATGTTTTAAAGTGTTAAATCAAAAAAAAAGTTATCCTTCTAGAAAAAACATGCGGTTTTCATAATTGATTCCAATCATCCAAATTAGTTCCTGCCGGGTCGAAATGGCAATTACTCTAAGATGAAAAGGCTCCAAAAAGCAGCACAAACAGAAAAAAAGTCCAGAATACAACTTTCTAGGACTGCACAATGTATGGCAAGTATACTGTTATTGCAGTATTACTGTACACCAAAATATTAGTATGCAATGAACTGCTTCAATTGCAATAAATTTTAACTAGCGCTGAGACTTAAACGCGTCAATTTTGATTGTTAATTGAATAATAATAATCTTTTTCTTTTTTTTTTTACATACAAAAATCCTGAGCCAGAATCTTTGTATTGTGTTTCTGGTTCAACCTGAAATCTGACGTACAAGCGACATTTGCTAACAGTGACAGCCCACTGGGGCTTCATTTCTGATTAAAAAAACCATCTGATGGGAAGCTAAGAAAACATCATCAAGTTGTGCTAAAAGGAGTTAACTTTTAAGTGAAGCTATTCAAGCCTAAAATAGCATCTCAATGCTAAAAACATGTAGCAGCAGCACAGACATCCCCAATGCTAATGTCAGGGTCCACTGTTCACATTTCTAAACAAGTTCCACGAATCATCAGGAGATTCTGAAACTCTGAAAAAATGAATGGATGGATAGAATAACACTTCGCTCCAATCTGATGATTGAAGAACCTGAAGAACAGATTGAGTACATTAGATTCATGCAATAATTTAGTAGCAAAAAAAACTAAAGTGTTGCATATTTTGTCAATATGTATTTTTCATTAAAACATAATTAATTAATTAGTTAATTAATTAATTAACTAACTAATTAATTAATTAATTACCCTTCAATAAAAAAAAAAAGATTTTAAAGATAATCGAGTCCCACAACCAGCTTCCACTAATTCCATGGAAGTGGACTAAACCATTTCCAAACTGAACCATTTCCTCTGAGTGTTTATTTTTATTTTTTAGTCAGCATAATCCTCACACTCACTGATAACTAATCAAATGCTCATCAGATTATGATGTCATACTCTCTACAGTAAAATACTCCCACTGCTGCCAGAATATACTGTGCTGCATTGCAATGAGGCTCTTGCCCTAATTTACTGCCCTAAATCAACTCACATGCTGAAGCTACCAAGGGAGGATTCACTATGCAGGTAAATTCCCCAGCACAGACACACATAGAAAAAACAGTTATCAAAATTTAGTTCAAAGAAAGTTTAAAGTCAAATCTTATGATGTTAAGAACATAAAACTGATCTGAAGATAATGCATAATGATAATTGAACCAAAGGCTTTCTATTGAGCATGCAGCAGAAAACAGGCTGCAGTAAGAATGTTTTCTTCTTCATAACATCCATAGCCCTGAGCACACAGATATAAAAATACACCCCATTCAGAAGGCCATGTTGCCTAGCAGCCAGCAAGTGGGTATCATAGTGTGGCAGTGTGTGAGGTACAAGCACAGCTTTGCTGTGGACAGAAGGAAGCAAACGGAGAAATTAGCACTTCTGATAGTTAACCCAAAACTATACTGAACCTCCCCTACCATTCAGATCAGAAAGAACAGAAAACAGCAACATTTCTATGAATGTATCAATTCAGCAATAAGTCAACAACTCCTCAGTCATCTGCAGTCTAGTCAGTCTATTTTCAGCCACATTTAAGCAAGCTATAGGCACACTTCAAGAAAGAGTTGCTTGAAAATAGACATAAAGGCCTGAGGCAGAAAGTAAACAGAAAAATACTACGAAACCACAGACCTAAGACAAAGCAATATGCTTCTAATTCAAAAAGGACATGAGAACAGTTGCACAGTATTGGTGTCCAGATTGAAACCACAAATCTCAATGTATTTTATTGGAAGGAGACCAATAGGAAAGTTGCACACACATGTCATAGAAGGAAAATGGTCTAAAGGTATGGAAAATGATCCTTTTTCTATGAGTCCAGGTTTGTGGAGTGCAACTGCACTGGACTTCTCACACCAGCAAGAAAACTAAAGTTTGTTGTGTAATCACTTTTCTTATGGATCCAGGTAAGTCCTACCACAGGATCTATATTATATCAACCACCCTTTGACTTTATTTAACATATTATTAAACATAGCATACTCCAGGAAGGCAGTTTTCCAGTTTTTTTGTTTTTGAAATTAAACTGTGTGGCAAATATCACTATAATTTAAAATTAGAGGTTATAAGTGCATTTCTGCTCCATGATGCTGATTATTTTAGCATCATGGATAGAGGTTGATTAGTTTTAGACTTTTAGCAACTACTGAATCTGCAATGCAGAGAAGAAGTATATCCCACCTACTGTTTGTCTCTGTTTTTGTTAGACTGGGGTTTTTATTTTATTGTTTCTTCTTTGGGGAGGAAAGGCGTGGAGGAGCGACTCAGGATGTACGATCAATGCTTATGTTCTTCAGTGCATTCAGAAATTGCACCACTTATCACATAGTATGAATAACACTTCTCAAATATTCCCATATAATCATCAAAACTGTTTATCTTGGAATGTGAAGGGAATTAACACACCAATAAAGAGGAAAATTATTACATGTAGTGTAGTATTTATTCAGGAAACACACGTCACTGATGTAGAACATTCTGAACTAAATGTGTTGGTCATGTCTTTTTTTCCTCATTTACGTCTAATGCAAAAGTATAATGTTTAAACTAAACTTAGCTGGAAAAGATAAGAATGGTAGATTCTTGCTCATTGACTGTGTTTTGAATATGAATACAGTGACATGAGTTAACATATATGGCCCCAATTACTATGACCCTGCTTTTTTAAGGAGCTGTTCCACTAGCCGGTCTCTAACCGGTTCAGTTCCGGTCCGTCTCAGCCAGATTCGTTTTCCACTAGTAAATCCGGCGCGGCTCAGCCCAGCTGTTCTCAGATTTCCGTACCTACTTCAGAAATAGAACTAGCAGCACCAAGCAGCACTGAAACCACTTCACTGATTGGCTCGTTATTTACTTGACTTACTTGTGGACATAACTCAATGAATCACACAGCGACTAATAGGCGCTGTCCAGTCATACATATCAATTAGCAGAAGTACGAAAGATGTAAAAAATAATCAACTATACTACATAAAGAAATTATATTTAATCCTCAGGTCTACATGAAGCTGATTTTGAAACAATGCAAGT
>NW_006800414.1:40585-45584 GCF_000485575.1 Poecilia formosa
TGGTAAGGCGTAGCTGTTTATCGCACGGATCTTGTTCTTGCCATTGAACTGGCTTCTCAGGACTTGCCTTATTCGTTGGAGGTATATATATATATATTGTCTGAACTGAATTTAGAACTAAAGGATGAAGTGGCTCAACATGAAGCCTCTCCTCTGATTGAACACTTTCATACAGAGGAGTTTGTGGATCTGTGACTGCAAAAGAAACCCAGATCACTACCGCTCCATCACCATGCTTGACATGCATAAGGTGTTTGTGCTACATTGCTTTTAGTTTTATACAAATATGGTTCTGTACGTGATGGTTCAATATCTAGTTGTTGCTCTAGATGTCTTAGTATTGTTAGAGAGAAAAGATTTTCTCCTTCAACCCTTTTAAACAGACTTGATCTGTTTAATTGCAGCTAACACCCTTACGGAGGCCTATAACAAGAGCTTCCGACATGGAGCTCTTGTTTTATGTCTTTTTTGTTTTTTTTCTTAGGGGAGTGGGGGGTGATTTTATAGTCTGATCTCAGGGGGGATTTTACCGTATAACTGCGGTAAAATTCTGGCAACGCTATTATGTTACCCTAGTTGGCTAATGAGGGCTGAACACAGAGGTCGCGTTAACGGAATATTTTCCGTATTTGACCGGTTATTTTTTTAAACTACAGGAAAATTTAAAGCCCGTCCGTCATTTGACAGGTTATAATTAACGCCCTTGACTGGCGCACATGCGCACACATTACAGACTTTACGCAAAGATTTCATCGCAGAGGCAACTAAAATCAGTTAATAAAAAAAAATCCTTTCTGAATATCATCTCATGGTCTCTGAACTAAAAGTGTCTTTCTGACCGGGAGCTGACAGCGAGTTGAAGAGTTATGGACCAGACGCTTTGGAGCGTCAGCATGTGGAACAAGGAAACTTGAACAACTTTAACTGTTCTTTCCACTGAGCCAAAGTCGCCCATTCAGCCTGAATAGGAGAATGAATTTTCTAATTTAATAGAAATAAATAAAAGTTTATTTCTATGTTTTCTAAGTGAAAACACATTTTTTGCTGTTTGTTAATTTAACTTGCTTTCATTCTGAATAAAGCAGAATAGCTACAGCATGATGCATTTCATTTCATAGGTTTATTTAACAACAACAATAACTATTGTGTGATTTTGCAAATTGGGATGTCAGCAAGGAAAACATGTAATCTGCAGCAGGAAGAGAGAACTAGTGAGCATCCTGGAGGGCTGCTCAACAGTCTGGAGGCGGGTGAACCAAATGCAACATGACTGCAGGCTTTAAGCCGAGAGGAAAAAACAATTACACTGAAAGTCAGTGATTTGCTAGAAAAATGGCTAAACACTAAACTGTGAGCATGAATGTCCAATACGATGATTAAATGGAACCAGGCACTAACGTGCATTAGTGCATAGGACTGTCTTATATGCTTTGTATGAACTCTTCATCGTTAAATGCCAATCAAAATATTTGCCTCAGAAGTTTTAGGCCCTGCCTCACCAAACTGCTGGATGAATAACAATATCCTGGAAAAGACTGCAGAGTCACTGGCAGCCAAAACAAGAGGACCAAACCCGACAGAGAGGAATGAGCATCGAAATGCACAACTTCAAACCTGCACAAGTCACTTAGGGTTACAATCAGAATAACTACAGAAAATAACTACAGAGGGGGGAAATAACTACAGAGGGGGGATGGGATGGAAAGAATCAGTAGCTGCACACACCACAGAGCTCACCTGCCCATAAATGAGAAACCTGACTGACATCTGTCAGCAACAGCATAATGAGAGAGAGAGAGAGAGAGAGAGAGAGAGAGAGAGAGAGAGAGATAGATAGATAGATAGATAGATTGATTGATTACCTCCACAAAATAAAAGCACGGCAGCAGGGTCACGCTGTCCTTCGTCTCCTTCCCGGCTTTCAGTCGCTCCTTGGCGCGAGACATGACGAGCGGCCGGTGGTCTCCCCCGGTACCGGGAGACAGTGAACTGTACTTGATTCCCGTCGTAATTTTGGCGAAATTCCTGCCAAGTCCTTGTCCGCCCACACCTGGACCGAGTGGAATTAGATCCCTACAGGCCAGCCTCCATCACCTGACGGGGTGGAAATGAAGGGTCGCTGCCTACAGAGCAGATGTCCGCCGTCGCACCTTCGGTTCAGTTTCTGCTCTTCGAAAAAAAAACCCGTCAGCGCAGGAACCCAGTCGCCGTGTCCTCCACACATGTCCAGCCTCTGTGCTGTCAGTGGAAAAACAGTGTCGTGCAGAAACGTGCTGCGTCTTTGAGGCAGAGCAGAGTTGGATCCCACCGCAGCTCCGGTCCTTCAGTCACCAGGTTTGTCTGCAGCAGGTGGATCTTCTCCAGCTCAGCCAAAACAAGCCACACATCCTGTCGACGATTTCAAAATAAGCTTCTCCTCCACCGTCTTTCTTAAGAATAAAAACACAGTCAGCAAAGCAGCGGGCTGCCCAATGTATGACGCACACCACTTATTACCGTCTATGATCAGTTCATTTCGATTCATATATACCGCTAATTTATATATATTTATAAAGTCAGGTTCATCTGAACTAGGGGTATCCAAAGTTCGGCCCGGGGGCCATTTCTGGTCCTCTAAGTGATTTCGTGTGGCCCCTGCCACAATTTTAGAATAAAGCAAATCTGCCCTGTAAGCTCAACAAAAATATTTTTGAACTTTTTATCCAGGCTTCTGCATTCTTCTTAATTATCACTCACCCCTTAATAAGCATGCACTTTGGATAAGTGACCCATGTCCTATTCTTAAAGCTGAACAGGCTAAATCCTAAACATATCAGTTCAAGACCCTCTAAATGATTTGCAGACCTTTCTACAAAGGTCTATTTTGTTTGTTTCAATACAATCTTGCACATTAAGTTCATTATTGAAAAGAAAAGAGAAATAAAAAAAAAAGAAAATCCCCTCCCCCAGCCCGCTAAGTGCTTTTATTTTGCCCCTCATGGCAAAAAATTTGGACACCACTGATCTAAGCCAGAGTCACTCCTCTATGCTTTAATGGCCCTTACTTTGTGAAGCTGTTTCCAACGTTGAGCAGAGATTGTCAAAAATGCCTTGGTACGCTACACTATTATTTTCTCCTTTCAGACCATTCTCTGTGTGGCGACACCAGAAGATTAACATTCTCTGAGATACTCAGACCTGCCAATACAAACCGCTGATAAAAAAAGGTGTAAACTAATCTTCCTTTTGAATAGAAGTCCAGAGAACACAATTACATGACACAAGAGTTTATGCACATCACGAGGTCTACACTGTGTTAGCCAACTTTTAGTTTTGACCATATCACCATTTTTATGCATATTTTCCAATTCCAAGATGTATAAACTTGAATGCTTATAGGATACTTATATTCAATAAGCAGCAGCAATAATAATAATCATAATATGCTTATAAACATATCAGCTCAATTGTGTTTGCTTAATGGGGGAAACACATTAAGCAAACACAATAGTGACCTATATATAAGGTCACTATATAGGTGACCTTAATATAGTCACCTATATTAAGGTGTGCATAATTATTAGGCACCTTCTTTTCCTCAGTCAAAATGGGTCAAAATAGAGTGTAATTAATATTGACTAGATGTGTGCCTGGCACCAATTTTTGTACTTTTAGTTTCTTTAATACTATAAACCACTCTATGTAATAAAGTTGAAAGCTAACATAACACTCTGTTGTAGTGAGCTGAGTGAAGCTGAGCTGCTGCACTGATTCGAACCTGATATGTTCTCATTCAGGAAATAAACTGCCTGATTACCCAGAAACTCCTTGTCTTCATTAAAATCAACTGCACATGGCAGAGTTGAGGGGTTACTTGGGCCGGCCCAGTACAGTGGAGTGAAGCAGAACCTGGTTACAGTTAGTAAAGGCCTTAAAAATGAAAGAATAATGACGTGGTCCCCATGGACAACCTGTGGGCTTTTCCTAAACAGCAGATTTACAGTGAAGGAAAACAGATCAGTGCCGGGAGGCTGTGGCTGCTGCTGCACAAAAAGTTGATCATCAACAGATCAATAGACCGACAGACTCCATCACTGGAAGGCTTATAACTGTTACTGAAAAGAAGGCGGCTATATTAGTCACTGATTTATTATTTTTATATCAGAAATGTTTATTGGTCAGTGTTGAGTTGTATGTTTATTATTCTCACAATAAACAAGTGAGATGGGAAAATGTTCAGTTTTAATTCAGTTGCCTAATAATTGTGCACACATAGATATTGTCCTACAAAAGCCAAAATCTCACTTTTACTTTCTTAAATATTCAGGTTTGAGAGGTTATTAACATTTTGGACTGACCGAGAGAGCTGGAGTTGTTCAACAATAAAATGAATCCTCAAAACTACAACCTATTACACAACTTGTGTAATAATTGTGCAACATTTATCTTTGTGTATTCAAATGGCAGTAAAACTATAATTAATCTGAAGCAAACACAGCAGGCTTTGGGGGAAAACAAACAGGCAAAAAGAAATTGAAACTGTTCTCAACCCTTGAGGTTGAAAAGTTCAATGGAAATCAGGAGCAAAATTAGAAACAGCTTCAGTTCCAACAAGTTACTATGGCACCACTGAAGTCTTTCAGTACCACATGTATGGATGTTTTTTGGACATGTTCACATGTTCTATATTCCATGTTTCATTCTACCATTTCTGAAGGTTCTTTATTTTTTATTATGCTTTTGCTGTTGGGTCTTTGCCAAGTGTAAACATGACATGAGGTACAAAGGCACCAATAACTTGACAGAACCTCAATTCAAAAAATGTAAACAACCTTGTAAGATATTTCATCATGTCAATATGTCCTTTTCTGGAGGAAGGTGTAGTTTAATGATGCAAGGTTCAATAAAATTGTCATAAAGACCAACACCAGCCACCCTCTGCACACTGTCATCAGCAGCCAGGAAAGAAAATTCAGTGGGAGACTGCTTCTATCTATCTATCTATCTATCTATCTATCTA
>NW_006800414.1:46177-48563 GCF_000485575.1 Poecilia formosa
ATCTATCTATCTATCTATAGATCTATTTTTCTAAGGTTAGCATACTTGCCCCACTTTGCAGCACAGCAGAATCATATTTGTAATAATATGTGGGACAAGCTCCCTGTGAGGGGAGGATGGATCATGTCCGCCCTCAGGAAAGAGCCTGCAATATGCCATCTATGGTGTGACAGGCCTCTAACACTGTATTCCACACAGTGTTGGGAAGAAAGATAACTGCAGAAAAGGCAGAGCAGCACATGAAAAAGCTAATGTGATCTTCTAATGTGAAGAAAATTCAGAGGCCAAAGTTAATAATAAATGCTGTTTAAGCATATAAAATCCATTGTATCCAGACAGCTACTTTAATGTCAAGCTTGTTGTTTCTGCAAATCACAAAGCTGTAGAATAAGAGCTGCTTTTCACCATCAGAATCCTTGAATTCCAATCCCTTCCATGTCCACTGGTGTATAAGATCCAACACCTTGGCATGCAGACATGCTTTCACAGACTGTTAAAGAATCCCTCCCCTCAGGAAACTCCAGCATGGTACTGCTATCTGATCCAATGTGTCCGAAGGTGAAATTTCCTAAATATTTGACAATCAACTGTTAATGTTGTTACAAGAAAGTTGAAGAGATTGCAAACAACCACAACTCAGCCACAAAGTAGTAGCACATGTAAAATCACAGAGGTCAACATCAAATTCCTGTAGTCAAGAACAACAGATGTCCCAAAGCTCACACAGCCTTTAGATTAGCAGTGTGATCATCCCACCATGATCAGATCTGCCGTTGCTAGGATTCTCATATTATATTCCCCAGCTGGCATCACCTGTTAACAACCTTTGGTGTTTCTGCTGGATCTCACCATGACAGTCCCAGCTTGCACATGTCAGCTTTCTCTGGTGTCAACACCAAATTCACCATAAAATCATTAGTTTGGTAATCTACCAAACTATATTACCAGGAACACTAACCTGCATCTATTGCCCTGCTCAATCATCAGACTTAAAGCTGTTGTATGTAACTTTTATAATAAATATATACTTTTTACATATTGATTGAAACTGTCACTATGTCATGACAGGTTGGTCTGAGACAGATAGCCTGGTTCTTCTGCTTCCTCCCAGTGCTCCCAGTGCTAACTAGGAACAACCAATCAGAGCCAGGAGTCAATGACAGTCTCGTGTTGTCTCATCCCCATCCTTTCCCCCTTGCTCTCTGCTATTCTGCAACTTCTTTCTGCTAAATGAATGCTAAAGCTGTTTAGCATAGCCACCGTTAACGGCGGATAATCAGTTTTACTATAACACAATTTATCCGCATGTTTTTTCTGCCATTAGCACATTTAGCAGCGTGTATACGAAGTTGATTGTCAGTGCTAAGATCCTCCTCTTGGCTCTGATTGGTTGTTTTTGACCAGAAGAGTATTTCTGCAGACAGCAATAGCAACACAAGGAGAAGGTGGAGGAGCTCGATCTTTTCACAGATTAACTGTCTCATTTACGACACTAACAGTTTAAACAAATATGTAAAAAAAGAAAACAAACATATTTATATACTGCATCTATAAAGAGTTGTCAAAACTCTGAATATAGCTCCAGTTCATCATCACATCTCTGACTCTTCCAACAACTCTTTAGTTACTGACTTTCTTTAGCAATGACTTGTTTTGGCTAGTGGTGTCAGGTACTGTACTGGTTGAGCTATAACAGGGACTTAACAGAACATTTCCATTTAAAAACCCTTTTAAAAATTCGTCTTATGTAATATTTTGTTTTTGAGTAACTGAAGCTGTAAAACATTATCATCAAAAAGAACAAAAATAATTGCTTGAAATATTTAACTCTGTGTGTCACATAAATACAACAGTGAATGTTTTTGATGTCATAACACATATTTTTGCTCCAAACAATAACTCTTATTGAACAAACCTAAAGGACTGCAAAGCAGAAGCAGCAATGAATAAAACTCAATGATGTCAAAGATATTTGTTTTCAATCAGTAATCAGAGCAGCCTTCAGCTACAAGAATTCAATAAATTACCTGCTAAAGAAGTTTGAACCTGTAGAAATGTCTTATTTCCACATAAACTCATCTTATCAAATCCTGCTTCTGAAGGCTCAGAGGAGCAATGAAAGCTTCTGTTCAGAATCAGACTCAGGGCTGCCATCTGGCGTCAGCAGCAGGGCATGAATGAGAAAATGTTTCTGTTTGGTAAAGTCATTAATGCTGGGATAAATTGTCTTAATAAACCATGTCACTCAGCAAGGTCACTAGAAAAAATACTCAGAATATTGTCTTTACAGTAATCAAATCAAATCAAATTTTGTTTGTATAGCACATTTCAGCAGCAAGGCTTTTCAAAGTGCTTTACATCACAACAAACACAAAAACACAAAGCC
>NW_006800414.1:49266-64537 GCF_000485575.1 Poecilia formosa
TCTAACATGTGCATAAGAAATTAATGTTTGAAAAAAAAAAGTGAATACATTTGGAGAGGTGGTAAATATGCATGGATCCCTTCTGGATACAAAGTGTCCAACTTGATGCTGCCACTTCTATTCTTCACAGTTAGGATGGCACAAGCATCGCCATCTGTTTTTCCTCCAAATGTAACAATGGTCATTCTGCCCAAAAAGCTCCACTTTAGTTTCCTCAGAAAACAGGACATGTCTCCATTAATAAAGGTCTTTGTACCTGTGGACATTTGCAAACTGCAATCTATGTTTTGATGTTTCTTTTGGAGTAATGGCTTCCTCCTTGCTGCCCATGTCAGTACAGGACACGTTTCACCAGACTGGAGCAGCTCCATCATTCTCTTCCTGATATCTTGGCTCATTTCTGCTGACCTTCCCATCGTGTCAAACCAGAAAGCGGTGTGTTCCACGGCCTTGAAGAATGTCCTCAGGTGTGACTCCAGATAACTCAAATATGTCAGTGAACCAATCAGAGGTTTCCAAAGCCATGACATCATCATCTGGATGATGATGATGTCATCATCCAGATGACATCTGGATGATGACTGTCTCTATCGTTTATAGAGACAGTAAACATTCTGAAAGCAAGTTCTGAATTCAAAAGAAGTTACAAAACACATTTTTAAAAAATATTCCTGCTATGTTTTCTAGCATTTAGCAAATAGAAGTTAGTTTGAACATTCTAACTCACCCAAAACAGGATAATTTTGGCCTGATTTAACTTCAGACAGTGAGAAAAAAAATCTATGTCTTTTCATTTGGTGTATATGTAAACTTCTGGTTTCAGTTGTCCATCATGCCTCAGATTTCTTATTGGTAATTTAGTTTAAAGTTTACACAGAATCCTGATAAATACCTGCACCAAACCGAGGAAGCTAGCATAGAGCTGCAGCTCTTTTTGTTTTAGCAGATATGTTTGCAGCTGCACTATTTACAGAAATACAATAATAACTTGAGATGTATGAGGAGATCAGCTCCTTCCTGTGATTTTCAGCTATAAGATTATTTTCTTCTTCTCAACATTGAGCCTCATGTGATTCTGCTATGACCAACAGCCTTCGGTCGTCCTGTTGGCTGATTCTGTACATGATTTATAAACTAATGCTTGTACCAAAATATAAAACTAAAACAAAATGTGCAGTGAATGAGGCAAGAGAAGAACTGATAACTGACCTGGGATCTGATCCTCATCATGTCTTCATGATCCAGGTGGTGTCAGTGCATTCTGTGATCTTCTTTGGCCGTTCTCTTCATTCTGCTAATCTCTCTTCTTTGTCACTTATAGATTCTGGGCCAGCAGAACAATGTCAGTCCATGAGGGGATAGCTCTCTCTCTCTCTGTCTCTCTCTCTCTCTCTCTCTCTCTCTGCTAAAGTTAGTGTGAAACACCGATTGTATAAAACCCTGGTTTAGAGACCCATAACAACAGCTTGGGACTGAGATGCAGTGGGATGCTGATCATGTGTCTGAACCACCTCAACTGACTACTTTTCATTTAGAGGATTGTGAGGCCTGTCCATCTGCTGACAGATTATTGGAAATCATTTGCACATGTGGAGAAAAACTACCCACCATGCACACAGCACAATGCTGACCATTAAGGGTAACTGTAACCACCCCCTGTGTGGTCTAGTCAAAGTTCAAAAATAAGACCAGCTGAGAGTTTATGGAAAAAATTGCAAACTGAAGTTTGTAGATGTTTTCCATCCAATCTGTTTGAGCCACAGCTGCTTAGATATTTGGTTAAAAAAAAAAAAAAAAAAACATCCAAACATGGTTCTCCAAGTATTGGCTCAAGAGGATGAATATAAACGAAAATCTGAATTTAAATGTCAGATTTCAAAATCATGCTCTACTCTATGTTGGTCTGTAAAATAAAATCTAATAAAGCTCTGGATGCAAGCAGCAGGTTGCCCAGTGATGTCCAGTGATCCGCGCTGACGGCCCAGCTCTTCTCCTTACTGGACATCGTCTGTCACTGACAAACTCTCTCAGATGTTGAACTGAAGACATTGTTGCTGCAGCAGCTCAAATATTCAGTCTGATAAATGAACAGGAACAACAAAAAGACTGCAGACTTCAGGGTTCATAGCTTTGCATCATTAACCCCCCCTTCGGATGCCACATGCCTACTGCAGTCTGTAAATCCATCCATAATTTTCAATAATTCAATAACTTAGCTTGTAAATTAAGCCAGATGTAAAACGTGGATATATAGGCAGCAAATGAACATTAAAGTTGATTTGTTAGAAGCTGTGAAACAAAACGTGTTGAAAAATGTGGGAAAGATTCACAGACAGTGGACTGCAGCTGGAGTCAGAGCTTCAAGAACCACCACACAGACATATGCAGGACCTGGGTTTCAGCTGTCATTTTTCCTTGTCAAGCCACTTGAACAAGAAACAGCATCAGAAGCATCTCAGCTGGGCTAAAGACAAAAAGGACTGGACTGCTGCTGAGTGGTCCAAAGTTATGTTCTCTGATGAAAGTGAATTCTTCATTTCTTTTGGAAATCAAGGCCCCAGAGTCTGGAGGAAGAGAGGAGAGGCACAGAATCCATGTTGCTTGAGGTCCAGTCAAAGTTTCCACAGTCAGTGACGGTTTGTCCGTCCACTGTGTTTTCTGAGGTTAAAGGTCAACGTAGCCGCTTACCAGGAAGTTTTAGAGCACTTCAGGCTTCCTGCTGCTGACCAACTTTATTGAGATACAGATTTCATTTCCCAACAGGAGTTAGCTCCTGCACACAGAGCCAAAGCTACCAGGACCTGGTTTAGGACAAAGACATGCCTGTTCTTAACTGGCCTGCAAACTCACCTGACCTGAACTCCATAGAAAATCTCTGGTCTGAGGAAGATGATGTGATACATCAGACCCAACAATTCAGAAGAGCTGAGGGTCACTAGCACGACCTGAGCAATGCCACAGACTGATGGACTCCATGTCACGCCGCATTGCTGCAGTAACTGGGCAAAAGGAGCCCAAACTAAGTACTCAGTGCTGCACATGCTCATACTTTTAATGTTGTTTTCAGGTGGCCAACATTTCTAAAAATCCTTTTTTTGTGTTGGTCTTAAATAATATTCTGATTTTATTAGATAAAGAATTTGTAGTTTTCATTAGTTGTCAGTTTTAATCATCAAGATTAAAAGAAATAAACATTTGAAATATGTCAGTCTGTGTAACAAATGGATATAGTATACAAGTTTCCCTTTTTTGGCTGGAATTGCTGACATAACTTTTTCATAATATTTTAATTTTATGACCAGCACCTGTACATGAAAGAACAACTCAGAGCCACAATTTGCATCTTTAGCCATTTTTACTACAAAATTGGAACAGTTTGGTGAACAAGGCACCTCTGTATCATCACACTGCTAACATGTAGACAACAATAGCACAGTCATTGATTATACGCTTCTCAATCATTTATTCATAATTATATATATACACATATATAAGATGTAATCAGGAGTTCCAGAGTGTGGCGCAGCAGGATCAGGGTGTGGATAAAGTCATCTGTGTTCTTTTTGAAAACTGGTTAGAAGACACAAACACGATGATGTCACAGAGTGTTGATCGATGTGAAAGTTGAACTTTTTTTTAATCATCTGTTCTTTCAAAGTCATAAGTGTCACATATAAACTGTCAGTAACTTTCATTCAGTTTGTAACATCATCCACTGACGGAGAGCATCATAACTTTTACTGGAAGTGGACACCAGTTAGTTGATGTGGCCACAGTCTGTTCGTCATCCAAGGAAAAGTCACACTTTGGAAAATCATGACCCCTTTTGGGGAGAAAAACCTTCCAGAGGGACAGATGGAGCAGAGAGGAAGGTGTTGGCCTGAAGCAGTCGGCTCAGTCACATAGACCTCAGAAGCAACCCTGATTGCCGAATGATGCATACAGAGAACATTGAATTCATCAGAGCACTGTTTCTCAACAATTGACACTGTAACACTGTTGACTTATTGCTCAGTCCAAAGTCAGTTTAAGGTTCTGAAGACATGCAACTTGAATTCTTCAGGTTTCTGCAGTTTATGACTCATGTAACTGACCCAGTGACCTCGGTATCAGAACAGGCCACAGAGCTCCCTGCAGGCAGACGCAAAGCACGGCTTTCTGATTGGTCCAGTCACCTCTGGAGTGTTGTCAGGAGTTGGTTGGGATCTGTTGGTACAGAGTGAGCTATTCCTGATTCAGATCTTCAACTTTGACATTCCTAAGACAT
Source organism: Poecilia formosa (assembly GCF_000485575.1). Lineage (NCBI taxonomy): Eukaryota > Metazoa > Chordata > Actinopteri > Cyprinodontiformes > Poeciliidae > Poecilia > Poecilia formosa. The sequence continues at coordinate 53,534 of NW_006800414.1, forward strand.
TCTGAAAGAACTTTGGTTTGGTCCTGCAAATTCCACCATTTAAATCAAGGTTCTTTAACACCTTTTCTAAAATAACATTTTTTAAAATATGCTATGGCCCACAACTTAAGAAAACATTGCTTTTACCAAATGGTAAGATCTAAGTGAACATTGTATCTGAAGACAAACACAAGAAATAAAAATCACAAACAAGCATTTTCAAAGATTTTGACCACATGGGCGACACTTTACTTTGGGAAATATTTAGCAGAAGGATGAAAAGGGGAGGATGAGTCATCTGTCTGAGCCAGTGCTAAGCATCTTTACTCATGATGGGCTGCTGTGTTTGACAGACTGCATCTTTCTATGGAATGTTAAAAAGCTTTAAGATGGCCGAAATGAGGCTAAAATGTTTATTAAGTGAAAGTGAGAATAAATTTAGGTCAGTCAACATATTGGTCCATTTTCTCATTGTAAAATAATGGAGATTTTAAGTTAATGTACAATTGACAAGAAGAGGCAGAAATGTCTGACAGACAGCCCAGAAGCTGCTGTGGTGCAGCAGGTGAAGGTGCAAACATGCCGAAAATATCGTGAGTTCAAATCGATTCCCACTTATTTCAGGCCCTGGTGGGAAACACAGAGGCTCCTACAACTGCTCCCTCATCAAAACACAAGGAAACGTCCACACACAAAACTAAACAGCACTTATATGGTCCAAAATGCTGACATTAACAGCCAAAACACCTCAAGAGAGATTTTTCATGATGATTTTCTAAATATGAAGGTGAGCTCCTCATCCTCTCTGTACAGCAGAGCCAGCCAGCCAACAAGAAGGAGGAGCCGACTCACATGCCAGCTTCCTTCTGATCAAGATGGGATGGATTTTCCTTTCTGCACTCTTGGTTAAACCAACCAGCAAAGAAACTAAGTGTGACAACAGTCCAAGTGGCTCTCTAATGTTCAACCAGGTAGAAATCTACAACATTAGACACAAAGCATCATCAACCTCCTTGTACCACCAGAATCTAAAGGTTCTGCTCCATCGTGTCCAAACAAAGGCTTGGTGATGACGACACGGCTGCTCCGACATGAGCTACCAACACGTGAAGAACATGCACTGCATTAGCTTCTACTGCTGCTCACTGACAAACAGAAAACATTCACCCTTACAGGACGCCTTAAAGGAAAAGAATATCTGAGTTTGCACAACCTGGCAGGTGACATTAGGACGACATACTAGCTTCAAATGAAAACTATGATGGAAGTGTGCATGTTGGGCCCAATGAGGTGATGTTTGATCCACACCAGCGCAACACTAGAACCAGTTCTAAGGTAGATTTCAGACTGGATGATTTCATTTGCCACATGCACCTGCAGCGAATGCATCTTTTCACTCTTATGATGCTCATGTTGGCAGTGTAAATGAGTGTGGGACAGACAGGTGACCTCTCCTCTGATGCACTTCAACTAAACAGGTGCTAACAACAGAACAATTAGCCTCCCTGTTCTGGGCCCTTAGATTTTCAGTTTGGATTTCTGAGGACAGACACTGAGTGAGCAGGTGGTGTTTGGGCATCTCTCTCAGTCACATTGTCTTCTAACAGCAAGTGTTTCTTCTCACATTCCCAGTGGAAATTGGCTGTGGGATCTTCATTGTTTCATCAGGAACTTCACTCCAGCTGCTGTCCCAAACAGTCAGATCTTCACTTGTATTCCTGCTTGATTGTTTCTGAACATTTTCACAAACCCGACTTAATGAGTTTGTCTCACGATTACAAACATGTCTGATGACAGTCAGTGTGTTGATCGTCACCCTGGGTCCTCATACATGCAGAAACATTGAAATAAATCACTGCTCTAGTGGATGACCTTTTCTACAAAGTGCATGTTGGTGTTTCCAAAGCATGTAAGGTGCAAGAAGGCAGCTCTGTGATGATGAGGTGGGAGGAGCTAGAGAGGAGGCGGGGCCTGGGGGAGTGGTTGGAGCTGTCTGCTGCATCATGATGGAGGGGAAGAGGAAGAGACCGTTTCAGTTTTCTTGTTGAGGAAGAAGAGATTCTCTCTCACTGTTTGGTCCAAATGAACAGAGGAACCCCGGTGCCACTGAGGGCCCCTCTCTGAGCATCGCTGTCATGGTGGGGGGTGCTTGCTTTTTCAGTAGCTGCATTGTTCATGCTGAGGCTCTGAGGACACTCAGAGCGATAATGGAGGAGTCCACTGCTGGGTAATCATCAGGAAGGATCATGCCTTCCACTGGGTTGGGAAGAGTTTTTATTGGAGGTGGAGGAGCTGCAGAGCTGCTTTAAAACGCTGACAATTCCTCCCTTGAAATAATTGTGAACCCCAGCAGAGGCTTGTGGATGGGAAAATGATTCAGAGGTCAAACCTCGTCCTGTTCTTGAGCTCAACGCCCGCTCGCTGGGTAATCTCTAGCTTAGGAGGCGGAGTTTCCTCCTTTGAATAAATTCTGGACCCAGGCGAGGGGCGTGGCCTGATGTCAGGAGTCATCATCGGTGTCCTCGATCAGAACTTTGGTGTCACGAGTCTTGGATCTGTTGGTGGAAAGGAGACATACAATTATACAATAATATCAATACATTTGATGCCAATACTGTCAATGCTACCATCATAATAGTAATACAATTACCACCACTAATAATTAGAATAATAATGGGTAATTAATCTGGCCATTTGTGACTGAACTTAGCTTAATTAACAGTGATATTGTCTCTCTAAATCGGTTTTCTTACTAACAAGGTGACTGTCTGTTAGATGTGAAACTTTATCTCGGAGAAAAATAGATAAATTCCAATAATCAGTGGTTTGAACACTTCCACTAATTCACTAAAGCAGAGATAACTTTGAACACATTTAGCACACTGAGCTTTCTCTAAATTAATTTTCCAAGATAAATTCTAAATTGCAAATTTACTTGACTATGGTGAAGTAAACCTTCACTTTGTGCTTTTTAGTTTAGTTATTTTTCAAGTAGTTAGACGTTTATGTTCATTTTCTTATTTTGAAGTAACCTTGGGTCGTTCCTGGACATTCATCTCAACTTTGCTAAAAACACTGACATGCTCACAGAGACTCGATCTTTTAGGAAGACCTGGTTGTCTTGGAGTTAGAAAACCAGAGGTTGTGTACAAGACAATTGTTGAGAATGTTTTAACTTTTCATCTCCTCAGCTGGTTTGGTCACATGAGCTGCAGAATAAAAGACAAACTTTAATGAATTGTTTCAATAGCAGGTAGTTAATGGTGAAATAATGACAAACAGCTCTGTCTGATCTGTTTGCTGAAAGAACATGGAAGACAGCAAGGAATATTTGAGCAGATAGAATCCATCCTTTTCTTCATCAGTATGAAGCTCTGAGCTCAAGAAGGCGATGGCAGGAAAACGACGTCTATTTAGATGAACAAGTTCAGTTAATCCTGATCCCTGTGGGAGTGAAAGGTCAGCTGAACCACGTTTGGCCCAGTGTCAGGAGATATTACACATTTTGTCATTGAAACATCTCAACTGTTGAAGTTAACGCTTTAGCATTAGCTTCTGCAAATTAGTAGTGGCATTGGCTTCTGCTAGATATCATGTTGGTATAGGACTTTAGTTGAACCAATGTTTATGATTAGAGCTTCAGTTTTAGCAGAGCTAACCTTTTTGTTAGTAGTATCCATTGCTGCCAACGAGGTCATTTATGAAATAATAGCAGAAAAGCAAAACTTCACAAAAACTGAAGATTGGCCACTTAATTCTGATTGGTACATTCTGAGGAAAACTATAAGGAATGCATGTATTGGGTGGAATACACTACTAAAACAGACTATAGTTATGATATAGCAGAATATGATGAATGCTGATCTGGGATGAATGCTCACTGTGAGGCCAGCCGTGGCCGGCGCAGACTCATGCTGTAGCTTCTTTTCCAGCTTTTCTTGCCCTGCCGGTTCCTGACTCCGTCCTCCTGGTCCATCATCTGCTCCAGCAGCGTCTGGTCATCGGCGTTGAGAGGGGCCACACTGATGTCTCGGACCGCCCTGAACTCACCACAGTTATTCAGATGCTCGTTCTCAAGTCGGAAGAAATTCCACACGAAGCGTCTGGAAATTAGAAAACAATCCATAAATGGTGCATTAATGCTGTTCAATGTCCCCGATTACTGATGCTATTAATGTTGAATAAAGGATTTTAAAAAAATGCCTGCATCTTTTTCTGAAAATCAATAACATGTTTTCAATGAGAAAGAAACAAAAAATAGACAATGAAGAGATGTTTTAGGAAGACAAATCCTTTTTGCACCTGAAGACCTCCAGCGGAGCCAGCAGGGTAGCCAGAATGTCAGACATGTCTTTAAACTTGGTGAGCGAGGTGAGAGCGATTGTTAAAACCCAGGCAAAACGCAGGAGCACATCCTCCACTATAGCACAGTAGTAATAGGCCTGAAGAGACAGAGGACATGAAACAGACCTCAGTAGATTATACATGAGTGAGCACAGATCCCACAGCGCTCTGCTGAAGCTCACCTTGTGCGGGTAGACTATCTCCTCCCGTAGGAAGGTGTTCTCTCCTGCATTTCGGTCAAACAGGCCCCAGTCCATCTTCAGATCCCAGATCAGTGTATAACAAGAGCTTACAATTAAACAGGCAATGTACAAGTACAGGTAGATTTTGTGTTCGGGTTCGGAGTCTGTGGAGGAAGGAGTTGGCAGTTAGTTAGGAGGTAAAGACTCACCGACTCACAGACATTAAGGAGAGCAACAAGTTGCTCCAGAAACAGTGAACTAGTTTCCTCTGCACTGCACTTGTGGGTGAGTTTGTATGAGGAGATCAAACATCTCTAATGTCAGAGTGGGACAGACACAAGTCATCTAGACTGTTTCATTCATTCATTCATGGATGGATGGACGTGTGTGTGTGAGTGTGTGTGTCAGGCAATGTGATAGTTGGATGATTGTGCTCACAGAAGGACAGATGAAGTATTTAGACGTTGGACAGGGAATAAAAACTATTTTGTGTTTCCACAAACAAAGTCCAGTTTTTCAGATCTAGAGGACATTCTAGTTTCTCCAGACTGTAGATCAGGGGTCACCAACTCCAGTCCTCCAGTCCTACCATCCTGTAACTTTTAGATGGTCTCTGCTCAAACACGCCTGGATCAAATGAACTGCTCGTTTCCAGCCTATTGCAGAGAGGAATGAATGCTGGTGAGGGAATTCAGACATTTTGGAGCAGAGGAGAATCTAAAAGTTGCAGGATGGTAGCCCTGGAGGACTGGAGTTGGTGACCCCTGGTGTAGGAAGACTTTATCTCATTAGCCAAACCAGATGTGTAGAAGTAAACATCTTACTTTTGTGTGTGCTGTACAGGGCGGAGAAAGTGACGACAAAGAAGGAAGTGGAGTACTTCCCAGCATTAACCAGATGAGGAAAAGCCCGCTTGGTGTCCCGATAGCGCCGCAGACACTGGGCGAACCGGAACCACGCAGGAAGACACTTGATGACCGCCCGCACACCATAGGAGTAGGTGTTACACACGCTTTCTGAACACAAACACATCTGTCAGCATCAGCCAGATATTTTTCTATCAAGAGACCTTTCGGATCATATCACCTGTGTCACTGTAAAGCCCATCCCCTTTTGTCCACTTCAGCTCACAGCTGTAGAAACAGATCATGTACTCCAGATCCATCAGAACCACCACCAGAGAGTTTAACTGGTCAGCCAGCCAGAAGTCTGCAAATCCAACATGATGAAATGGAGCGGTCACCACTCTGAACTGTGGAGGAGGCAGACAGGACACAGGTCCAGTTCACTGACTCTTCAAAAATATTCATCTGCTTTGTAACATGAAGAAATGTGGAAAAAACAATCAGTGGACATGAGATCCTCTGAAAGTCAGTGTATTAATAAAATTTGACGTACATTTTCAAAGTCAGAACTTATTAATTCCAAGACTGATGCATCTAATATGTAACTTCATACACATGAAATGCATTTGTGCACACAGCAAGGATGTAGAGAACACTACCTGCTGTTGGAACATTGAAAATGATATATTTTGTAATATTTATACAACTTATATATTGACTTAGTACAAGGGAAAAACTGTTGCCAGGTTTTTTTTCTACTTCTACTTTTTTTCACTGATTTCTTGGGAGGAACTGAAGCTGACTAACCAAGTTGTACCGCTGTAACCAACAGCTACAGCAGACACCCGGCGCCACAGGATTTTTATTTAATATAAATAAATCTTTATGTAAAATGAAATAATCAACTTGTTTATTCATACAAAATAAACAAAAATGACAAAAGGTTTAGATGAGTCACCAGAAAATGATGAGTAATCATGCTCAGCATAAGCTTTAGCTCAAACATCTCAGAAATTAATGTGTCCGATCTTTGAAGTATGTTTCTGTAAATGCAAAATCAGACAACAATGTGTGAGAGACAAACTGACTGAAAGGAGAACAGGATGATGCCTATGCTAGCTATTCAGACAAAAGATAGTTTGGAATGTGATTCTGAAATATCTGGAAAAACTCGGGCCTGGTTCTAATCGCTCCTTACCTGAGCAGACCCTGCATCATCGCCCTGCTGCTGCCTCTGGTCTAATGTCTCCTCCCTGACTCTTTTCTCTTTCTATTGTGAAAATAAAGACTTCTTTTAAATATGTGAAAAAACAATAGTGAGCCCAACTTCTGCTGAAAGAGGAGCGTGGATGGAACATTGGCAGAGGTGGGAAGAATAGACAAAAATATACTCAAGTAAGAACAACTAACTCTTACTTGCTTAATTCTGCAATATTTCTGGAAAATAGTGTAGAATTAAACATGAAAACATCAGAATTTGTACTGAAAAATAAAGAAAGAACCCAATTTAGACAGTTTAGCTGCAAAAATACTTCAGGTATCGTTTGTGTTCTTGAGATACTAAACTGTTACAAAGTCGACCTATGATCACCTGAAGAACATCTCCAGGATTAAAGGACTGATGTCTCAGCGAGATCTAGAGAAATGCATCTATTTATTTTTAGTTGCATTGATTCCTGCAGCAGCGTCTTCACAGGTCTGCCTAACAAATCAATCCTCCAGCTGCAGCTGATCCAGAAGCTGCTGCTGATGTTCTCACTAAAACCAGGACGTCAGATTCTGGTTTTAGTGAGATTGAGCTAAAAACAGAACCTGGTTTTAGCTTCTGGTTAAAAGCTAAAACCAGCTTTAACCAGAAAACGCTGGTTAAAAGCTGGATAGAGCACATCATGTTCTAAAGTCCTACACTGAGAGAACAGACTTTAAATACTGTTGTTAGTTTATAAATCACTGAACAGCTTAGCAATACAATACATTACAGATCTACTGTTGTTCCACACCTCTCAGAGCTTTTGGTTCTAGTTCTGTTCTGCATCCCCAGAACCAAACATGTAGAAGCAGCATTCAGCTTCCATACATTACAAATCTATAACAAACTTCAAGAAAACTGCAAGACAGTCATAACACTGAGTTCCTTTACATCAAGACTAAAAACCTAGCTGTTTAGAGCTGCTTTTGAGCCTTAATAAATAAAACGCTTACCAACATTTTCATGTGTAATGATGTCACTTGACAAAATATAATGTTTCAGTTGTTGATTTTTGTGTTTTTATGATGTAAAGCACTTTGAAGTGCCTTGATGCTGAAACGTGCATTACAAATAAACTTGATTGATTAATTGGTTAAACAGGTGCCCCCCAAAGGTGAAAAATAAAACCTTGTTGTCACAGTAATGCATCACAAAAACTGCATAACAGTGTTGCTGAATAAAATGTTAAATAAGAAGACATTGTATTGTGATCGAGAGGCCCTACCAGCAGCTTGAGCAGCCAGAAGCGGGACTTGTAGTAACAGGTCTTTGATGGGTTGATGAGAAACAGGAGGAAGAAGCCATAAAGAGCCAGAGGGTTGGCCTGCATCGGAATCCTGATGTTATCACAGAAAAGACTTGACAGCAAGCTGACGCACCACAGCACCCCCAACAGGCCTGCAATCTGCAGCCAAACATAAAAACTGGTTCAGTTCATCTAACACATCAATACGGGCACTGAGTGAGGTGTGTGTGTAAGTGAGATATATGTGTGTGTGTGTGTGTGTGTGTGTGTGAGAGAGAGGGACAGAGACAGAGAGAGAAAGAGAGAGAGAGAGAGAGAAGGAGAGAGAGAGAGAGAGATCTCACCTCAAACAGATGTTGGTGGGAGAGGTTGTTTCTGGGATTAAGTTCAAATATGAGGACATGATTAACTCCTGCCTGCCTCCAGCCGTAGGTGTTGATCCCTAAAAAATGAGAAAAGAATGGAATCATATCCTTCAATTCATAATTTAGGGCTCATACATGACATCAGTGTGTTCTGAAAATCACATCTTCTATTACTAAAGCTCTATAGTCCTTTCTTGAAGGAGAAGTCTATGACATGAATTTGTCTGTTTGAAATTGGTCAATAAATTCTGATTGGTGCATCTCTATGTCTTATTAAAGAAAACCAAACGAGCACAAAAAATTCAATTATAAAAGCTACTTAAATGAAAGCATGTCAAAGCGGTATAAGTGGGGGTGGAGGGCTTCAGTGCAACAACCATTTGTAGAGAAATGATTCTAAAAAGTGATTAAAAGTTCTTTGCAGTGATTGTGTGTTGGTGTGCACTCACCTAAAAGGAAGAGAAACTCTATTAGCAGGAAGCCTCCTCTGTAGATCCTGACCACAGGCCAGACTTTAGAACCACCAATCTTCACAGCTCCTGTTGGAAGAAACATGATGCAACAGCAGAAGAAGGAAGAAGAGGTCACATTACTGAATATGTTGTGGTGTAAAAGTATTAATGCAGAGAACCTGTGTCCGTAGTATAAGTACATTTAAGGTGATTCTGCATTTTTAAATTGAAATAATAAACTGAGCTTACAGTGTCACTGACATGATAAAACCACCCTTTCTCACAGAATACGGGAATGCAGAGTGTCACCGTTTTCCTCTGTAGTAACTGGGTTAAATGCCAGCGCCGTCTTGTGATGTAATCAGGGTAAGTCAAACAGTAAACACAAAAGTGGAGGAAATTGTGAGGATTTCAGCAAAGATCTGAGCAATTTATCTGCAGTTTTGAAGGAGGAAGCCAGATGGAGTGATGAATAAGAGGGAGCTGCTTCTACTGAAGGACTGCAACGCTGTTTTTCTGAGCCATGTTGATCAGAAAGGAACGATGACTCCAACATTACTCCAACGGTGAGGGGTTGGAGCTGGATATCTGTCACCTCCAAATCACTGAATGGTAATAAACACATCTATGAACATAATAGTTATTCACTTATAGTATTCTGTGAGAAATATTTTTTATTAAAAGCTTTTGTGAAAACAGAATAAAAGCACAAGAGTTCATCTTTTTAAATCTAAGTGGTTTTATTGTGTCAGTGTCACTTTAATGTTTGTCAATCCTATATAAGAAAACTGAACTGAACTTTCTTAATTGCACAATACAAGCTGTGCAATTGCTAATCTTATCACCAAGATAATAGAAGAATGATGACATTCGTCATTCTTATGTTAGATTATAAATGTGATGGGCACTAAATGATCATCATGTATGTGATTTCATTTCATCAATAGAACAGCTATCATATCATCCACCTCATCTGGTGTAAATTAATAGGGATGAACTTCTGAAAATCTGACTTTTATAGTTAAAATCTGGGATTTAAACTATTCTTAAATGAATTGGATCATAAGAAAAATAACACCTGATCAGAAAATTCCTACTTTTTTAACATCTTTAAGTTGTGGCTTTACAGATATCCGTAGAATACATATTTGTAATAATAACCTTTATTTAACCAGATAAAAATCTTTGTTGAGATTCACAATCACCTTTTCAAGATGGACCTGGCAAGCTGGCAATATCAAAACTGACATTCAATCATCCATGCAGTTTTAAAAGCATCAAAGCAATCATAAATAATATTCTCCACACTACAGACTCCAGAATTTTATATGCAACAAACCCAGAAAGCTACCCGAATACTTTGTGAACTGAGATAATTGATCTGACTGACAGGAAGTAGAACTTCTGCATGACACACAACGACCCAAAGGAGAACCAAGCAGAAGAACCACTAACCTCTGCATATTGTTATGTCAAACTTTTTTATTTCAATCAAGCAATCAATTAGCTTTAAAGCACCCTTCATGCTGGAGGCAGCTCACTGGAAACGCATATTAAAGGGTATTTCTGACCTGGGTTTGAACCATCCAGGGTCACAGTCTGCAGGTCAAATACCAGAGTTGTGAAAGTAAACTGAAACTGGTGGGATTCTCCCTTTTTCTCCAATCTTTGTAAGAGGGCTGGTGGAAATGAAAAGCGATGTAACTTCATCTTTTCTTCACTTCCCTGGACTAGGGAGGGGAGTCATTGCTGTATTCTTTACTTAATTTCTTAATAAAATAATAATCAAAATGCATTTTGGTTCATTCTTGATTGACTCAGCATTTCACCTTAGCTAAGACTTATCTATTTCCTTAACAATATTCTCCAGAAGAATTTGTCATTTGATCTGCTTAATACAAATTTAGCAGCAGATAGGACACGAGAAACTGATCATAATAATTGATTAGAGTGGAGTAATAAATGATTTGAACATTTAGGTCTTTGTATATGATCACCACCTGTGCACAGACAGCTGTAGAGGGATTTGTAGCAATTTTATCCCAACTCAGGATAGCTAATGTGTAAGTCTACATTGAGTCAGAGTCATATGTTCCCTCAAGCAACAATGTGACCTATAATAAAAATAACTTGTGGACAACATCAAATTCCATGAAGTAAAAACTGAGTCAACTTTTCATTGTCAACATGTCTGTTTGGCTGTGTGTGCGTGGAATACCTGTAATGACTACAGTGACAATCAAGACGAGGAATACTCCACAGTAAAGTCCCACTCTGAAGGTGGTCCAAGCTGGAGCAGGCTGTGAACACACACACACACACACACACACACACACACACAC